>NC_051223.1:23660115-23957615 GCF_015220715.1 Pygocentrus nattereri | reverse complement strand
AAAATATATACTACAATGACACATTATGCAACTACAAAACATGAAAGAATGCTACTTTAGTAATTATTAGCAGCTGAGCATAGCTTACCTAAGCTATGTGGCTGTATAATCTATGAAAACACAAAGACATAATCTGTATCAGCCAAAAGGCAGTGTACACAGATCGCATCAGTGCAGAAAATTGCATCACATATTCCTTATGAAGACTCCTTTAGCAGACGTGGCAGATTTTGAGTAACAGAGATTAGACTGTATCATAATGTTATTGCTCACAGAGTTTTAAATCATACTGACCCAATCACTAATGCACTAATTAGACCAATGCATCAGTGTGTCAATTCACTACTCATATTAGGTGTATTATATCACACATGAGACAGTGTTCACCACCCCAAATTAGATCATATTTTCTGAGCCTTATTCGTGTAGTAAGTCATATATTCTATTCCAAAGTGTCCACAAACTTTCCCACAACTGTATGTCTTTCACTGTAGTTTGGAGAATACCTTTATTAGTATTTCAAGAGTTTGGAATAGAAAGGAAACTTGCAGCCAAGTCCAGACAGCCCTGAAGACAATCTGGAGAGAAGACAATATATGTGAGGATAACTGTTTACTCCAACTTCTAAGATGTCCCTGAAGCCTCCCTGAACTCCAAGAATAGACTTGCGCTCAATGGAGTGGTTGCTCTCATTCCTATTCTTGATCCATGAAATTTTTATCATGGGCAACTTTTATGCTTCTGCCATGAAAGTCGAAGTGTAGAGCCAAAGCAGAGGATAAACATAACCCGAGCTCCACCTGTCCGTGCCTGGCATCACTATTGCGAATCTCAGAGAGACGGTATGTTTGTTTTTCAGACATCTGATACAGAAAGCACTTGAAAAACTACAAAACTGCAAAACTGAAAAGCAAATCTCTACAGAACAAGTAGAGGTTAGTTTTGGGCGGGCGTGATCATTGGCAGTGTGATTTTGTTTTCTTAACCTGAGAAGGGTTACATCTCAGGTAAACTTTGTGCCTCAAAGGGACACTCCACCAAAAACTTGATCCAGCCATAGAGCACACCTTGTCAAACAGTTAAGTGTAACTGATCCTACTATTATGTAACACTGTGATGAACAACAATCCCAAGAGCATCCAGGCGTAATCATGGAACTTCACTGAATAGACGGTATGCTACGTTTTAGAGTACTAAGGCCCAATCCCATTTCTTATTTTTATCCCTCCCCCTTAAAACTGATTTACAAGGGGTAGTGGTTGAAATCTTCCCCCTATGAAATGGGACAACCCCAGTTGTCATCAGCGACTTTTACGTAAACGGACGAGACGAGATTTTCCGTCTATTTCCAATATGCCACCTCAAGCTGTAATGATTTCACTTGTGTGTCACATTAAAGGACAGGTGAATCATATTTAAAATAACCTGGAAAAATAACCAGGACGTGTTTTCCTGCTTTTTCTCTATAATGTAGCAATAATGGTATATTGCAGTGACATTTGCCATTTATCCGGATGAGACTGAAAAACACGGGCGCTCACAATTCATTCACAACTTCAGTTTTACGCAATCAATCAATCAAACAAGTCACCGAATAAAAAAAAAAAAAAAAAGAGCACAAATAAAAAACTACATCACTTCATTAACAGCTACTAGCGCTGCTCTGTAGGGGCAATTATTTATTATCGTCACCAAGAATTCTTCAGTGATATAACGCTGAACTTAGCTTTCTAATTGCCAGCTTCATGATCAATTTCCCAATTTCCCATTCCACCTTAAATGGTGCAGCAACCTCACGTACCAGAACGTAACTGCTGCACCATTTAAAGTGGAACGGGAAATTTTCAATGGTTCTTACAATACGGCAGAATTTTAACAGAGAAATACTTACATTTATGTGTCTCTCTGGTCGCTTGTGCAGCCATTTTAGCGATGATTCGTAGGGCATGCTGGGAATTCTCATAACACTCCGTTTGTAGTGCGCCTCTGAAAAATCTCCATTTGAAGGGCCAAACAGCCCTAACACTTCACCCTACCCCTCCACCTCAACAACAATCAGGACAACCCTAACCCTACCCCTACACGTAAACGTGCAAAACAGAGGGGTAGGGCTGAGTGTTAGGGGCAAGGGGTGAAATGGGATTGGGCCTAAGTCTAGACTAAGTAGGACTTACCCAGAAGAAGTTGTCTTCCCCAAAACCAACAATCTTCACAATCAAGAAACGCCAGACTGACTGTCTCTGATAAACAGCACTGTTTGATTTACTGTAAGTGGGTATCAGGTTCTAAGGTGATACAATCTGTCTCCTACAAACCTGACTTGTTACTAGTCTACATTGGTACATGCTGACTCTGCTCAATATGACCAGACCAGATCTCATATTTTGCTCTGTCTCTAACTCCCTCCTTCCCAATCCTTTTCATTTCCTCTGTTTTTGTTTGGGATCTAACTTAATGTTCATCTTTGGCTGTTCCTAACTGAAGTATTTCAATATTAGACTGTACCATCAGTACATGTGCAAGAGATTTCACTCCTACATGGGTGTCAAGATTATTCAGTTGTTCCCAGGGATGTCCTGAACTGATCCCAAGCCACAAAAATAGTCCAAAAACAAAACCAGTTCAGATTATCACATTATGCACAAGCTTAAAATGAGCGCATCTTGAGTGATTTTACTGCAGGGCCCCAGATTATTGCTGTCCCATCTACAAAGGGATGATAAAAAAAAATTGCACATGGAACATTGTTTAAAGAGTAACTACACCCCACTACTTTCAGCTAACTCCATCCCTGACTCAACTTTGAAAAATGCTCAAAAATGGGAGGTGTACTTTGTGATTTTATAGTTAACGTTAGCTACCACAAAATATGGACCGTGACAGAATGAAACTGCACTTTTGCAACTAAAAGGTCTTACAAGGCTGACGATTGTTCTTCACTACCATCACCATCTTCAGCGAGTGAAGATGTTTCGTATCAGACAGTGTTTTATGAACCTTACCAGTATGAGCCACTGAGTCAAGCCGCTGAATAGTTAACATAGTGCCAGAATATGATTACCAGCGAGTGAGAGAGGTGTCCGACATGGTTTAATATTCCCTAAAATGCAAGCTTCTAACAATCTGTTCTGCAGGTCCATATTCGATAAAACCCACGTCCTGATTTATTTAGATGTACTGCATTCCAAGTAAATAAAGTAGATTTCTTTAAAGAACATCCAAGTTTCATTAATTTTGACATCAAGCTATGAAAAACATTTAGGCCGTTAAGGTATCATTTCTTTCTGTACAGGTGCACTTCTAGGCACTTCCAGACACTGTACCTTTGTAGCCTAAGCTAGTTAGCTTATGCGAGCCATTCTCCAGCACTGCCAGCATCATAACCTAGCTTTTAACATGCTGCCTGTTTGATTCCATGCACAGTCATATAAAAGGGAGGCTGTATCATACCATGAAATATGATGCAAACAAAGCAGTTTAATATTTTAACCAATCAATTTTGACTTTGGGATGGCTGACAATTTTTTCATTTCAGTTGCATAAAGTAACTAGCAGTTATCTAAATTGGACAGTAAACATATCTTGCCTGATTGACTGCATTTCGGGCAAGTAGAAAATAATTTTAAATATAAATTTTCTTTTAAATGAATGAAAAGGTGCTATATTATTACTATTATTATTATTATTAGCTTGTTTCATGTAAGGAACTGACATTTCATTATACAATTTAAAATGCCAGTCTGACCTCTTAAACAGCAAATTATGGTCCTTTATTAGGGTTCTAACAATGCATCATGACATTGTAATATTCTGCATCACAGAAAAAAGACATTTGATTCATTATGCATGGAATTTGCATTGCCTTGCTTGAAAACTCAAGTTTGTAATCAGCATCAATCAACTCACTATAGCACTCCTCCTGTCTTCCAGCTCTAGTGTTGTAAGTTGTGCAATATGATTACAGTTATGATTTTTCTTAATTTTATGTTTGTGCAAAATATCAAAAGAACATTGAATTGTGAACCCAGTACTGTAAATCTAATCAAATTATGGGCATTTCTTTACATCCCTGTTTATGTTGCAACTTTGACTAATTAAAAAAGACTACTACTAGTGTTTGTGTTCACCCACTTAAAATGGATGACTGAGAACCTACCCTGGCTAAGATAGGAGTGTAACTTGACTGCCATGCACACAGAGCTCCACTTCTGAAGCAGTAGGACACTGCATCACACTGACTCTTCAGTATGGCTACAGAACAGGCCATAAACCTTGCCAGTCTACAGAGTGTAAAATAATAATGGCAGTGTTGCAAAAACCAAGCTGTGATAATAACAAGCTCTAATGGGGCACTCTTATCGACATCGATTTCCAATAATGGAGATCATATAAAAAGTAGGTAATTACACTGTGCAAGCAGAGGGCGTCCTGAGCAAATATCATTATTATCAAATTAGAGTGGAAGGCTGGAGCAGATCATGCACACATTAAGATGGAGTGCCCTGGGGATGTGAAGGGTGGAGGGAACACAAAGCACAGAGACTCACCCATAACCCCCAGCGGCTCCTATAGAACCATTCAATCAGTGCCCAGGGTCAAAGCCAAGTCACTGACTAAAGATTTAACGGTGGCCAACACTTTCAGATGTATTTTTATTATTTCAAGCAGAAAATCTAAGAATTGTTCTGCTCAACAGTTTGTCCAATTACAATGGTAAATGAAAATAGCACTAGTGATTACAAAATGTTCCTGAACAGAGTGTATAATCTATTATCAACTGCTGGACTGCCCCTGTTTTTATACAGCCATTACAATCACAGACAAGATGCATTGATTTTTTTTTTTTGCTATTGTATAGCTCTCCATCCAACACACTGATTACAGAGCTGGTAAAAACTTTTGGTAACTGCTGATCTATTTAGGACCGATCAGTCGGTCTCTGGCGCTCTTTAATTTTACTGAAAATTGACAAGTTGTTTTAATGAACACGGAAAGCAGAATTTCAGGGAAACACCAGTATTTAAATGCAACAGCAGTAATCCATTTATACAAATATTAAAACAAGAATTTAAAAGAAAAAAAACCCTTCAAGTTCCTTCATGGAACTTTAAGTTCCAGCACACCTTCAATGCAATGACCATTTTTGCTGCATAGCTGTACTAGGGCAGTCCTTTGTATAGCAAAATAATAAATTTTAATAAAAAATAAATTTTAGCTGTGTGTAGGCTTAACACTTCGTACAACTTTTCCAGACCCGACTATAATTTCATTATTCAATTCAAGTTTATTTGCATAGCGCTTTTTACAACAATGTTGTTACAGAAAGGCAGTATTGCACACATTCAGTCGGGAGACGGATTACACATCATAACCGGTCTTTATTTTGTAATTTTACTACATATGCTTGGAAGATTGGGTTGAACTGCTTGGTAACCATTATTTCAGTCACATCACAATATTTCCTGCCACAGCTGAAATGCTAAACTGCTAACGACATCAACATGGAAGAATTTTTTTTCCTTCTCATTTTTCTGGTCCTGCTCGATCATGCCAATGTCTAGTGTGACAGCAGCCTAACACATTTCTGTTTTTCTTAATTTCTTATGAAGGTAACATGAAATTCCAATGCTTGACCTGTGCACTGACATACAGCGATGTTTTAAAGCACTTTTTTGACCTTCCTGTGATTGCATTTGCATTTTGGTTTGCACATGGTCTGTGCCTTTCCTTTTTTCCATGCATTAAAAACTAAGAAAAATTAAAATCTATACAATAACCAATTCCGGTCATGTATTTCTGCAAGCCATAAACATGTGCTGAAGAGGACACAACCTCGGATTCAGGCGCAAAGACTAGGCCGTCCAGCTTTTTTGCATTGTTGATCAATGCTGTCCTCGCTGGCATTCAATCAAAGTCATCATGTCATTATTCATTACAAGTATTTATTTTATAAAATCTCAGCCCAGGGGTGTGTTGTTTGTCCCTTCGGCACATACACGCACATACACACCTTCCCACCCCCAGTAAAATTGTGCTTGTAAATGAAATCAGACTTAACCATGCGTTGGCTTTTCATCAATCTCTGTGTGATGGCTGCTCGCCCTTGATTCATGGCTCCCACCCTCTTCAACTCCTCCCTGTGTGTGCAGATATGAGTAATGACCCTCTATACCCAACTCCCTGCTGAGCTGTCGACCTGAGGGACAACCACAGGAACCAAGGATCACCCCCATCCATTATCACCCCCAAAACACATTCATAATCACACACACAGATCCACATTTATACTGTGTATAGGTATATATGCATGTACAGCCATGCACAGTATGTGTACTATTGATACTCAAATGTGGACCAATACCTGCTACAGTATCTCAGTAACAATACCTTAGACAACAAATATTTGATGGGAAGTTACTGATAATATGAAAAAATAAAATATCCTTTTCCCCCTAAGCTTTAAGAAACCTTTTCCAGTGACTTAAAATATGATTTTAGAGAACTATATATTACCTATAACTTCCTATAAAGTTTCAACATTATGAAAGTCATGAAAGTTAATAAATAAATAAATAAATAAATAAATAAATAAAGAAAGAAAGAAAGAAAGAAAGAAAGTAACCTTTTAATAGCTTTTTGCTTAAAAAAAAAAAACATTAAAATGGAATGAAATGTCTAAACATCATGCTTCACCAGAGTGGAGTCTATATATTAAAAGTGATAAAAAGCTACTAGTGCCCGTGTTTACACGCAGGGTAAAACAGAGCTCAGATTCTAAGATCACACCCAGATTTCGTACTTCAGGTTTGGTACATGAAGCTAAAGAAATGAGAAATATCTGACACACTGCTGGTTAGTCTGTCTACAGAGTCTTGAACTTCAGAGGGAATAGAAATGTATAGCAGGGTGTCGTCAGCATAGCTATGAAAATTTATACTATGCTTCGTAATGACATCATCTACAGGTAGCATGTATAAAGAAAAAAGCAAAGGTCCTAAGACTAAACCTTGGGGGACTCCACAAGAAACAGCAAATCGTTTAGATGAATGATTTTCAAGTGAAACCATGAACTGTCTATTACTTAAATATGAATTAAACCATTATAAAACTGTGCCCGCAAAGCCGACCCAACATTTAAGACACTGGAGAAAAATCCTGTGGTCAACTGTATCAAAGGCTGCACTAAGATCTAATATAACCAAAATAGAAGGATTTTGCGTATCAGCGCCGAGCTTGAGGTCATTCGTAACAAAAATGAATGCCGTCTGTGTACTATTTTGGAACGAAAACCTGACAAACTTATTAGATACGTATTTACTTGTTTGAAAACAACTTTTTTTTAAAGACTTTACTTAGAAAAAGGTAGGTTTGAAATTGGTCTAAAATGATTTAGTATGGATGGATCCATGCTACTCTTTTTTTAGCAGAGGCTTCACCAGGGCAGGTTTAGACAGAGAACAATTTACAATAGTTAAAACATCATTGTTCACACAACTCTATATTCAGTACAAGTTCTGTTTATTTATTTTTTTTGTTTTTTAGCCTGTCATTATCAGGCTAAAGTGGCACATTTTCTGCCCTAACATGGCATGAAACTGATGTCCTCAGAACTGTGTGGACACACAAATCTAATCTTTTAAATCAGATCTGAGTAGCTTGCATATTTACTCCTAGATTGGAAACATGTCCGACTCATGGCTTTGCAACCTTAATGAGAATGCTCAGATCAGAATAATTTTTCCCCCACTGTGCGTGTACATTAATTCAGGATTAACATGGCAACAGCCCCTAACTTGAAGTTAACAGTGCCAGCAAACAGTGCAAAAGAAATGCAGCTAATCCTTTTTCGACTCTGTCATGCTCTAATAATGAACAACTGTGAGCTGTTCAGAACAAATGATCTTCACGATGAAGACTTGTTCCGCTGGTTAGCCTTCTTGTTCATGAAGCATGTGGTTCATTCACATGATGTTATAGATGAGGATGTGTGTATGCGGGTTACTTCAAGACACAGTTCGATCACATTAATTACAGATTCAACTGATATATCTACTCAAATGTGATCCATCAAGAAAGATTAGATCTATGGAAAAAAATCTGAATTAAGCAATGAGATTAACAATATGAACATATTTAAAGACTGAACACATACCCAATACGTGGTTATTGTCATTGATCCTTGAATGGAAAAACACATGAATGGAAAGGAACAATCAAACAGGGAAGATCCGATCTGAGCAACATTGGAATTGAGCAAGAAGGCTCTTAGTGCATCATGGGTACAGGGTAAATGGAATCAAACAGGCATTTAAATCCTGAAAAATCATCATCATCACAATGATTAATTGTTAAAGATGTGACTGAGAAGGCAGAAATGTGTAGGAGCTGTATCAGTAAGCTAATAACTACTGTTTATGTTACTTTGATCCAAAAAACAATGAAAAGATATCTCTGTTCTCAGTTTTAACTTGACAAACTAACAAACTACCAAAAAAAACAACAACTCTGGAACAAGGCCATGAGAGCCCATCAGCATCCAACACAAGCCTTAGTGTTAGAGTTATTTCACTGGCTCGTCTGAAGAGGTATTTAACACAGTTTTAAAGCTCTTTCTTCCCTAATTTTCTCTCCAGTCTTTCCAACTTACTAGCTAGGCCGACCCTGCTCAAAACATGCAGTGGCTGGCTTTTATGGTTTTGTCTCCTGTATTTCTTTATGAACATGCTAAGTATGTTAGCAACACTGTCTTAAAGATAAAATACTTATTAACAAATGCAATACAAAGCAAGGGCTTTTCTTCAGGCACCAATCTGAAAAACTGTAACATTGTGCAGGTGCCACTCTGCACAGGTGAACTCTTTTAGTACAAGTATATGATTTATTTATCTAGAATACTTATTTCAATGACACTGCATATTTAGCAGAACACAAAGAGGCTGACTACTTAGTTGCTATTAGCAGCCCTTCGGCCAATAGCTGCACTGTAGTGGCCACTCACTGGTTGAGGCTACGAAGACCCTGAAGCGTGTGTGAGAGTGTACCCGGCTCTCCTGGACACCCACGACATCTCTATCTGCCCAGTCGCGACATGCCATTAGCATAAACAAGCGGCTGTGGCCATGTCTACCTGTCAGGGCCCTGTCAGTTCGTGGCCGCAGAAGAGAGCGCGGTGCATTAACCCGGCCAACTTATCTCCCACGCTGTCCACAGGGGGGATTACTGCGTAAGAATTGCTTTCAGGGGTCCCTGTCACTCCTGGCTGATTAGAAGGCCGTCTGCTCTTCAATCACCCAGTAGACAACAGGGAATCCCGCCTGTTTGCATGTCCTCCACCGCCAGCACCCAGACTTAACATATCGCGTCCAGAACACTAATTGGCCACTGTCATTATCCCAAATCCAGATAACTGGACGTGACTTGTTAGGAACTGGCACCTCTACCTCTTCATTAATAAACGCCAGCTCCCCCGCCTCAGACTCAATAGGCAGGTGATCCATGCTTGGCGGGGTTTGGACACTCTGCAGCTGCGCTATTAGCACAGTGAGGCTAATCCATGGCGAGAAGCTTGAGGTCAAATCGAACTGGCTTCAAAGCAGCATTTCTACACCACTCACTTAATTAAGCCAAAGACATAACACTGACGGTCAGGAAAATATATGCCTTACAGTCCACTGTGAACCCATAAATTGGGCATTAATCAGGCTGATGTTACATTCACATTTGCAGTGATATCAAAATGTGCAACAATGTCTATGTTGATAAAATATGTTGCATTTATAAGTCAATCATTCCCTAATGAGCAAAAAAAGCTACTGGATCCACAGCAGCTGATGCAGTAAGTCAGTAGGAAGAGATATGAACGTAAACCAGATTCACGTTTTTATGCAGTTGTGGATACATCCATGTGCTAAGCTTGTTTTTGCCCTATGTGACTGCTGAACACAACAGAGAGCACAAATTCACAATGCACAATGAGACTAAGGCTTGTGTTATGTTTGCACATTTGATGCAGCTTACTTTATAGAGCAATCCGGGCAGCTCCCTCCAGATTGCAGGGTGACATGCTCTTCATCTCACCTTGTTTTCCATCCCCTTAACACAGTGTGAGCTCCAAAAAACATGCCATTTTTATAATTGCCTGACTTCTAGTAAATGCCATTCAGCCTGCCCCTGTTGCTTATCTAGTTATGATAGGAACCTGTACCATCCCAGATGGCTCTTAAAGACGAGAGGTGTTCCATGATGAAAACTCTGCCCTCTGACCTGGAGAGAGCAGCAGCCCAGTTAACGTTCTCCACAAAAGCCCAGCATTACAGAGAGTGGCCTTCAACTGGCTGTAAAACATGGAAGTAAATTTCTATGGAACAAAACAGCAGAATGAGTATGAAACAAAAACAAATGTACTGTAACTGAAATCAATTCTGGGTTCTAATTCGCTGAAAAACTGTATAACAAGTTTGTAATATCGATTTCTTTCTGTTCTTCTAGTTTTCCTTTGAATTTCTGAAGCTCGCACCCTCTTATTATTATTTTTAATTTATTGGCACATTCATTAAACAGCAGCATGGAGAACTGTATTGTTAAGGGGCAGGTGGGCTGGTGGGTGGGTTGTTTGTGAAGGTCCGTCGATGGAACATTGGGAGGATGCAGCCAATTTAATGCAGACCCGATTTGCCTTGATCTGTAAAGTAAATTTAAATGAGTTTTTTTTTCCTAACTGTGGGGGGAATGGGCTGCAGATGGATGCCCTCTCAGCAGCCGGCTGCTTTGAAAAGAACGACTTTTTAAATTACCCATAAATCACTGTCAGCACACAAGGGGCCGCTGTTCCAGTGGCCAGCCAGCAGTCAGAGGAGGGCGCTAAAGGTGGCACAGCAATCTCAGACCCTCCTCTATGCCTCAGTGCACTACACCAGGTACACACACACACACACACACACATGCCCATATGCACACACACTAAAATGCACATTTCCAATACAACTATCCCAATGACACTGCAAATTACACAAATGTACACAAACATGTATTCAAGACATACTATACACAAACAAAGACAGATAAATATTAAACATTAAGAAATGACTGGAAAATCATTTGATCAGCTGAGGAAGAAGACATTACAATGGCAAAGCGATCTCAGACCCTGCTGACTCTCCTCACTGCATCACTACAAGTTCAAATACACACACAAACACAGAAGGACTGAGAAATTAAAGCCAGAAAAGGCATCTTCGGAAGGCTGCTCTGTATTTTAAAGACATAAGTACAACAATAAGAAAAGCAGTTTTGCCCTGAAAGATCAGTTCTTACATCTGGATCCACAGGATAGAGTGAATACACTCAAATCTAAGGGTGCAAAGATACTAAATTTTTCAGACCGAGTACAAGTACATATGTCTTAGTACTTAATACTGACTAACCTAATTAGAATAAAATAGTTATTAGTGCAAATGAGTGCAAACCTTAACAGTTAAAACATTAAAATCTAACATTTTAAGTGGCATACATTAGCTAGCTATGCTACATTATTTACCTTGGATCGAGTACCACTGCAGTGGAGAAAAGCAGGTTTTGTTTCCACATCAGAAAAGCACCTCTGTACAGCTGTAAGTAAAGTACATTTCATAGTTCTGATGCTCCTCATTTGTCTCTTTCAACAAGTCTCTGTAGCACAGTGACAGCTGGAATCACAGCCAAGGATAAAGCATCCGAGGCAGTTGCATCCAAGGAGCTCATCTATGGAGTTTTACATATTTTTGGAGACTTTTATTTGTGTGATTAAGCTGTGGTTGCATATCCTCTTAAGTCAGACACACACTGTGTGACTTTAGAAATCTTGTTCTTTGGTGACTCATGCTGTACGTTTAAATAGTCTGTCGTGTACAGACAAAGCCTAAAATTTACTTGCTTACAATGTACAAAAAAGCTCCACCCACACTATGTAAAACAGCCTTACAGACAGCTACGTCCATGACCATTGTGCACCAAAGCTAAACTAAAGTCAAAGTCAATGAGTAAAAGGGTCATACTAGAAAATCTCAACTAATCTGTGAGCTAGAGGGGGGAAAAAAAAGTTTTTATTTCATTTTTAATTAATGTTGTGCTTATCCCAAACTGGCCATTGTTTATTACAAATACGCACTTTTATTAAACCTTAAAATATTAGATGAATACTTGAAATTTTCTAAATTGAAATGCTCCCAGGAGCTCAGACATTTAAATCTACCTACTTGAACTAGGCATCTGGCATCCTTTCTTTGCTGGACGTTCATTAATCCTTGGGATCATTTTCTGAGCTGCTGAGCAAATGTTACTTGTTCATATTGGTTGAACTGCAGCTGAAACGCAGCTAGTATGTTTCGTGATATGACTAGTGACGAACTGTGTAGAACTCGGGTGCAACTGTTGTCCCACAGATTATTGTTGGGGTCGGAGAGTTGGAGTGCACATTCCATTGCAGTGTATGCTGGGAACTGTAGTGCTACACATTGTGAAACAGGCTAATATTAATAGAAAATGAAAATACTTCTGCAGGCTAGTGAGGATTGTGTTCCAGGCCTAATCTTGCCCGATCTGGCCCACGGATCTTGTGTTTAACACAAGGGATCTAGAACATCAAGGTTTGCAACAAAGGGTGTTATGATTTAAAGCCTAAATGCAAATACTTGAAGTGATCACAATTATGTGAGACAATCAGTTATTTAAACAGACTGCAGTATTTTCCACAGGTGTTAGATTTCATGATTGATTGTGCTGCAACAAGCAAAATGTGAATTGGATGCATTGAGCTGAGGCAAAAAATAGAAATGTAAAATGGTAAATGCACTTATTGAGACATCACAGATCTTATGAAATCCTCCAATTTTATGGTCTAATATTTAGAGGGTGATGAGAGGAATGTTACTTTATTTAGTTATTTAAATCTAATTCTAATGTTTTGAACAAGCTAACAGAAGCGTTCTTTCTTTGCTTATTTTGTAACTCTGTAAAAACTGTAGATTTGTTCAGTTCCACATATGATTCTACAACCCCAATTCCAATGAAGTTGGGAAGTTGTGTAAAACAAATAAAAACAGAATACAATGATTTGTAAATCCTTTTCAACCTATATTCAATTGAATACACTACTAAGACAAGATATTTATGTTCAAGCTGATAAAGATGTTCAAACGGATAAACTTTGTTTTTTGCAAATATTCACTCATTTTGAATTTGATGCCTGCAACACGTTCCAAAGAAGTTGGGACAGGGGCATGTTTACCACTGCGTTACATCACCTTTCCTTTTAACAACACTCAATAAGCGTTTGGGAATTGAGGACACTAATTGTTGAAGCTTTGTAGGTGGAATTCTTTCCCATTCTTGCTTGATGTACAACCTCAGTTGCTCAACAGTCCGGGGTCTCCGTTGTCATATTTTGCACTTCATAATGTGCCACACATTTTCAGAACAAAGAAATCTACAGGTAGTCTGACATGTTACTGCTGATTTCCTACTGCTGCAGACACATGCATGCAACTGTGGCTTTAGGCTATGAACAACAAACAAACATGTGAGATGTTCAGTAAATGAACAGTAGTCTCTGTGTATATGGTAACCATTGTTCACCTGATAACTACAAGGATGTTCACCAATGTGATATTCCAAAATCTACAGCTGTATCAAGTAAATTTTAATTGATGACACCTAAGAAGCGAATCTGAGGTGAGCACCGTTTACTTTTTCTGTCTTTGTTGCGCTCATTATGCCTCTTGTAGCGAAGATGTGGGTCTGCTTAGTCACTGGTGGATCCAGAATTTAACTGACACACTCCTTTTGTATATTTAGGTTCAAAAGATATAAAGTTGAGGCATTCATGCAGAAAATGTGGGGCTCCAACTCATAATCGGACATTGCATCAATTTTCTGAGTAGGCTCGCTTCTCCGCCCTGTTACAGTGCATCTGTGTTGTGAATTTTGTAAGCTCTGTGTTTGGTTGCCTTGCATGGAATGACACCAAATTGTGCTATGGAAAGAAGTGATTCCAGTTATTTTAAATGACTACCACTTCTTTTAGCTACACAGAAGTTTTTAGTTTTTTATAGCTCATACTTTTTAAAAACCACATTGACTTGTCTACAAGGGCATAATTGTGAACTGGATGCAGTTTGAGAGAAATTTTGCAAGTATTTATGGGAACAGTTGGGTGAACTATTGACTTCCAGCGTTTGTTGGCAATATTAGCCTCGTATCTCCAGTTCTAAACCAAAGAAGGAAAATTTGAACTCCAAATATGTCTTGGATGATCAACTGCATTTGGCTGCAAGTTGAAAATCATGTAAATTAGATATTTGACCAAAATATTCTTTTAACCATCACCAGGCACAGGCCTACCTTCCAGTGTGATAAAACTTTTAGAGGTGTAAAACTTTGAGTGGACAGAATGTGATTCAATTCAAATTTTATTGTTCATGAAGGGAAAAAGGCCTACATTTTAGATAATGATTTTTCACCAAATTTATCCAATTTCTCTTAGACATTATATTGTGGCAGCACATTCTTTAGTTAAGAAGCCCTTGGTTCAGCTTTTTGTAAGTTCAAGTTAAATATAGCCTGCGTACAATGTATTTTTCCAAATAAAGAGCTTCGTTTGGCTCTTTTGCAACATGCAGACAAATGGACAGACAGATGCATATGCGCACACATATTCACACACAGAACAAGCTGTGTATCGATGATGCCCCATATAATATTCCTGAACAACAACATGTGGACAATTTTTGGGTGCACACAGACATCTGACGTACATATCAGAGTCAGACCAAACTTCTCAAGAGGCAGAAGAAAAAAACAGTACAACAGCCGGCAGAAAAGAAGTGCTCACGTTAGACTGTTAGGCCCATTCCCATTTCACCCCGACCGAATCTACCCCATTTAAAAATATAATGCTAAAAGAAAAGAAGAATACAAGACCATTTTGACCAAAGCATCTTTTTGAACAGATTTTGAACCATCTTATTTTATTTTAGTTTAACTCACCGATGGCTGGGTGAAGTCTGTGGCCGAAGCACTGCAGACGAGTCCAGCCGTAGAGCTGCAGAGTCCTCGCCATATTAGCCCCACTGTCTGTGGTCATGCAGGTCATGTGCTTTTCTTTAAGTCCCCAGCACTCATACCGTGGATCAACTACTTTGAGGAGTCTTTGGAACCCCTTGTTTTCGTTTTGATAGGAACCATATCCTTTGCCAGATAAAATGTTATTACTTCTGTTACCTCTTTCCACCTCTCTCAAATGTTTGTGTTAGCGTTCTTTGTTTTGGTGTTGCTGTAATGTTAGCGTTAGCCTCTGCTGTCTGCAGTGTAGCAGACCTCCTCAGTACTAGGCTTTTAGTGTACTGTTTGGGATGTTCTCGCTTTAAACGGTTGAAAAGGTTTGTTGTGTTGCCGTCAGACGTGAGAACAGTCTCTGTGCAAACTTTGCAAATCACCAAGATTTGTGTCACATCAGTTTGGCAAAATCCAAACCGATTCCATATTACTGACACTGACTTTTTTTTTTAGGGACTAACTCTTCGCCAGTGTTTTTATTCATGGCTTTCCGCTTGTAAAAAAGGGGAGGGAAAAGCGAGGCATGATGGTATGCTATGATTGGTTTATCTGTGTGTCTCTAGGGTGGGCATGAAAGGGACTAACAAATAGTGGGCTTTGACTGAGGGAAAATAAAAACCCACATCGCTTGTATGTGCACAGAACTGCAGCAGATACAACTTGCATTGTAACACGATCCAACGATCTCCTTGCGATGGCGTATCGTGGACACATTACAATTGTTCACAATCTGATATCGTCATATTGCACACCCCTAAACCACTGTATTATCTTAGTTTAATGTCATTTCTCTGTATTATGGTAGTATTTTTCATTACAAGCATAAAAATTCGCTATATGGCATGCTAATGTCTTGGTAGCTAGCTAGCTAACTTTCCCATTCCACCTTAAATAGTCCAGCTGTATTGACGCCTGAAGCAACAGAATGTAACTGCCTCACCATTTCAGATTTACATCTTGGTGGATGACTAACTCTGCTTACAGGTAACGTTCATAATCCAGACTGAAAGGTCAACAGCCCCTCATATCTGTGTACTGTTTAATCTCATCTGGATATCTGGAGTCTGAATTGGCTGTAACCAGTGTGAAATGTAATGATATTAGTAACTAATGAGATGCAAATTTCATTTTTGTTTTCTCTTAAATTTTGCAGTCAGATACAGTACAAAACATCAGTGTTATTTTTGTGAATAGTGCATAATTCTTCTTCTTCTTCTTCTTTTGGATGCTTCCTTTAGGGGTCGCCACAGCGGATAATCTGCCTCCATCTTGTCCTATCCACTGCCTCCTCTACTTTTACACCAACCATCTCCATGTCCACCTTCATTACATCCATAAACCTTCTCTGAGGTCTACCTCTTCTCCTTCTGCCCGGCAGCTCCATCTCTAACATTCTTTGCCCAATATATCCACAATTCCTCCTCAACACATGTCCAAACCATCTCAACCCTGCCTCTCTGGCTTTATCTCCAAACTGCTCCACCTTCACTGTCCCTCTGATCTGCTCATTTCTAATCTTGTCCAGCCTTGTCACTCCCAACGAAAATCTCAGCATCTTCATCTCCGCCACCTCCAGCTCAGTCTCCTGTCTTTTAGACAGAGCCACAGTCTCCAAACCATACATCATAGCAGGATGCACGTCTTGTAAACCTTCCCTTTCACTCTTGCTGCTATCCTTCTGTCACACATCAGCCCTGACACCCGTCTCCACCCACTCCATCCTGCCTGCACCCTCTTCTTCACCTCTTTTCTAAACTGTCCATTGCTCTGGATGGTTGACCCAAGATATTTGAAGTCATCCACCTTTATGACCTCTACTCCTTGCATCTTCACCTTTCCACCTGCCTCCCTCTCATTCACACACACATGTATTCCGTCTTGTCTCTACTGACCTTCATTCCTCTCCTCTCCAGTGCAAACCTCCACCTCTCCAGATTCTCTTCCACCTGCTCTCTAGTCTCACCACAGATTACAATGTCATCTGCAAACATCATGGTCCATGGAGCCTCCTGCCTGACCTCATCAGTCAACCTTTCCATTACCATTGCAAACAAGAAGGGGCTCAAAGCTGATCCCTGATGTAACCCTACCTTCACCTTGAAATCATTTGTCACTCCAACTGCACACCTCACTACTGTCTCACTATCCTCATACATGTCCTGCACCACCCTAACATACTTTTCAGCTACACCTGACTTCCTCATACAGTACCACAGATCCTCTCTTGGCACCCTATCATATGCCTTCTCTAGATCCACAAAGACACAATGTAGCTCCTTCTGACCTTCTCTGTACTTCTCTACCAATACTCTCAACACAAAAATTGCATCTGTGGTACTCTTTCTGGGCATGAAACCAAACTGCTGCTCACTGATCTGAACCTCTTGCCATAGCCTTGCTTCAACAACTCTTTCCCATACCTTCATGGTGTGGCTCATCAACTTTATACCTCTGTAGTTACTGCAGCTCTGCACATCACCCTTGTTCTTAAAAATGGGGACCAGTACACTACTTCTCCACTCATCAGGCATCCTCTCACTCTCCAGGATTTTGTTAAACAACCTGGTTAAAAAGTCCACTGCCTTCTCTTCTAAACATCTCCATACATCCACAGGTATGTCATCTGGAGCAACTTCCTTTCCATTCTTCATCCCTTTTAAAGCTGCCCTCACTTCCACCTTACCAATTCTCTGCTCTTCCTGATCCACTATCTCTCCCCCCATTGTCCTCCTCTCTCTCTCGTTTTCCTCATTCATTAGTTCTTCAAAGTACTCCTTCCATCTACTCAACACTCTCTGTTCACTCACTAGTACATTTCCCTCTCTATCCTTTATCAGCCTAACCTGCTGTACTTCCTTCCCAGCTCTATCTCTCTGTTTAGCCAAATGATACAAGTCCTTTACTCCTTCTTTACTCTCCAGCCTCTCATACAGCTCATCATAGGCCTGAGCCTTTGCCTTTGCCATTCTTTTCGCTATGCGACTAGCCTCACGGTACTCTTGCCTACTTCCTTCATCTCTCTGGTTATCCTAGTTTTTCTTAGCTGCCTTGTTCTTCTGAATACTCTCCTGGACTTCCTCATTCCACCACCAACTTTCCTTGTCTTCTTTCCTCTGACCAGACAAAACACCCAACACATTTTTGCCAGTTTCTCTCACCACCTTAGCTGTAGTTTCCCAGTCCTCATGTAGCTCCTCACTGCCCCAAGGGCCTGTTGCAATTTTTCCCTGAACTCCCTGCAACCATCCTCCTCCTTCAGCTTCCACCATCTAATCTTTGGCTCTGTCTTCACTCTCTTCCTCTGCTTTGTTTCAAATCTCATTCTACAGACAACCACCCTTTGCTGCCTTGCTACACTTTCCCCTGGTACCACTTTACAATCTCTAATCTCCTTTAGGTGGCATCTCCTGCTAAGGATATAATCCACCTGTGTGCACCTCCCTCCACTCTTGTATGTCACCCTGTGTTCTTCCCTCTTCTGAAAATACATGTTCATCACAGCCATTTCCATTCTCTTTGCAAAATCTACAACCATCTGACCTTCCGCATTTCTGTCTTTCACACCATACATACCCAGCACCTCTTCATCCCCTCTGTTCCCTTCACCAACATGTCCACTGAAGCCTGCACCAATCACTAATCTCTCCTCTCTAGGGACACCATCTACCACTTCATCCATCTTACTCCAAAATTCCTTTCTCCTCTAACTGATAACCAACCTGTGGTGCATATGAACTGACCACATTCAAAATTACACCATCAACCTCCAACTTCAGGCTCATGATCCTGTCTGACACTCTCTTTACATCCAGAACACTTTTCACAAGCTGTTCCTTTAGGATTATCCCCACTCCATTTCTCTTCCTCTCTACACCATGATAGAACAGTTTGAATCCACCTCCAATGTTCCTGGCCTTGCTTCCTTTCCATCTGGTCTCCTGGACACACAGAATATCTACGTTCCTTCTCTCCATCATGTCTGCAAGCTCTCTGCCTTTACCAGTCATTGTCCCTATGTTCAGAGTCCCTACTCTAACCTCCACATTCCTGCCTTTCCTTCTCTCTCGCTGCCTTCTAACCCACCTTCCTCCTCTCCTCTTTGATGGTCTTCGACCTACAGTAGTCCAATTTCCACCGGCACCCTGCTGGTGGGATGGGATGCCCTTCCTGACGCAACCCTCACCATTTATCCGGGCTTGGGACCGGCACCAGAAGTACACAAAGTACACCCCTAATAGCTGGTTTGTGAATAGTGCATAATTATCAAGGGCAAACACAAAATAAGCACTAACAGGTAAACATCCAAAGAGTAGCCTGTGTGCAAGTTGACACTTCAGCAGGAATAAACATGTGAAGGTCTCAGAGATGGACCCAAGCAGGTTTCTGGGGCAATACTGACTGCTGCAATCAGCCAACAGCCAATACCAATCAAAGGCGGGGCTGGATGCCAAATTTAAAGGCACAGAAGCGATTTTCATCAGCAAAACAAATACAAATCTGTGCTCCTTCAGAAGCGCTCCCCCAAAAACTCATGGACGCACACTGCCAAGACAAACAACACTTTTTTTTAGGTCTTTGTGGCCATAAAACCCTTCGCAAACATTGCACAGACAAATGCAAGCATACAGGATAATAAAATACTGACCTACTGAGTCTGTGAAACAGCAAAAAAAAAAACAAAAAAAAAAGTTACCCATTTGTCAAACAGAAAAGAACATCATCCCTTTTCATGCCTTTCAACTACTGAAACTTTTTTTTTTGCATGTTCCCATTCCACATTACTGCAGCACCATTTACTGAAATAACCAGAGCCTACACAACTGAGGCAGCTAACACGGTAAAACAGTCCTCTTGCTTCACAGAGGTTTTTAAACATACTGAAAAGGCTAAAAGTGGTGACATACAATTGCTTTTGTAGTTCTGCATCTTATTTTTATTTTAAGTCCCTGTCAAAGCTGTATCTCATGAAGCTAGTGCAGTGCAAGCTAAAATTAGCGCTCCATTTATACTTTTTGAGAACAGAACTGAAAAAGAATTATAGAGGACTAACTTACTATTAAAGAGCTTGTAACTTTGTTGGGAAATTGGGGTTGACATTTAAGAAGCGTGCAGACATACTCCCCAATGGCCAGTCTTTTAAGAAGTTGCCGGTTAGTCCTCTCTGCTATAAGTAATGCTAGCTTTACCTACCACACAGCTCTTTCCCTTCTACGTATTTAAGCTAAACAGTTAATAGTAGTAAAGCTTAGCTTCAGTATATTAAAGCAAGAACAAATGCCAGAATGATTTCAAACTTCAGCTTGCTTAAGTGTGAGTCGCTGCAGCAAAACAACAAAGCTAAAGTGACTGGGTTTTGCCCTAGAGCAGCTAGCTCTAACCTGGAGATATAGTTCTTCAGATATTCATCTATGGCTGGGAAATGGAATGAGAAAAAGATAAGGAATACTAAATAATAAAGACTATGTAACGTTAAATAAATAATATTAAATAATGTGTAAAGCAGTGAATTATAATGGAGCCTTTTACAGTCTACGTTACAGTAAATTCTTCACTGTGTCTGCTGCATCTGATTTACTAAGTAAAATCTGCAGCATTTTCTAAAGAGCTTATGTGTCCCAGTGGTTAACCGTATTTTTTTTTGTTTGGTTTTTTTTTTTAATTTGTAAAGCATGTGTTTGCAATAATGTATAATATTACTACAATCATCAAAACAGTGAATGTTCAAAACTATGATAAGCAGATCAAATCTGCAGCAGACCACATGTATTTGTTTGGAGGGGCTTGGGCAATAAAATTGATAATAAATCAATAAACTAGATAATATTATGCTAATTATTCTGACTAATATTGCGCAGGCCCATCTCCGCATTTGGCCTACAAGGAAGGTGTACCTAATAAACAGGCAGCTCAGTGCTCCTCTCACTCATTCAGTTGTCTTACTACTACAATACACGTGTTCCTTGCCACAGACATGACTGAGAGGTCTACGGAGCCCCGGAGGGGACGGAGGTTTTTTTAAAAATAAATAAATAAATAAATTTTTAAAAATAAATTAAATTAATTAGAGCAAACATTTTGCAGTTCGTACACGTTTTCTTTTATTCGTGCCCACGATTTCTTAAATCATTCCCTCGTTTTCTTTTAAATGTGCGCATTTTCTTTACCTTGTGGGTACATTTTCATTTATTGGTGATCACGAATTTCTAATCCATTCTCTCATTTTCTTTTAATCTGTCATGTTTTATTTTTAACTGAAGGCATGTTTGTATTTTGATAAGTTAAATTGATGAGATCATGAACAGAGATGCTCATCAGGTCTGATTTTGATTTGGGGAGTTGTGAGGAAACTGCAGCTCCTCTTCACAGCAAACAGCCCACTGTGTTTCTGCTTCCAGTCAAATGGCGGTGTTAGGGACAATCACACAATTCCAACAAGACCTATTCAGCGTTTCAACATCCACATTAATATATCTACATCTAATACATAGATTTATTAAACTCTCTTGCCATTTGACCTCAACCCACAGGAATGTTTCTGTGTGTGTTTAATTTGAGGTTGTTGATACACTGATGCTGATCATTTCTTCTTGTAACTGTATGATGATCTCCATCACCACAGCTTCGTCACGGGAGCAAAAAGCAGTCAGGCTGCGTCTGTATCTCTGTTAAATATGAAGTGCATTAGAAAGTGCAGTTTAGTGAAAATTGTGGTTATAGTTTATTGTCCTTCTTCATTTCACCACCAAACTGCAGCTTCTCTGAGGAATCTGAGGGCCGTTGTGAAAGGGAGTCGCAGTTTCCTCATAGCGCCCCTAATCAAAATCAGACCTGATGAGCATCTCTGTTCATTACCTTAGCCTTCTAACTCATCAAAACCCATCAGTCTCAGGGAGCTGTTAGTTATTCCTGCATAAGAAAAATAGCACAAACTGTATCTACTACACTGATTTTGTGCACAAAAAAACAAAAAAACAAACTAAATGGAAAATGACAATGATTAAAAGAAAACCAGAGAATGAATAAGAAAATTGTGACCATGAATAAACAAAAACGTAGCCACGAAGTAAAGAAAACGTGCACACGTTTAAAAAATAAAACGTGGGAACGATTTAAGAAATTGTGGCCATGAATAAAAGAAAACATGCATACGAACTGCAAAAATTTCATTTTTTTTGTTTTACCTCCAGGGCTCAGTAGAAGTCTGAAGCAACCTAAGAGTTACTGCTACAACTTGAGAGTTCTGCTAGGCTGGACATGTACACTGCACCTACACAAATGTCTGCACATGCGAGTTTAAGCTTAATTCGTCAACTATTTTCAGGACCAGAGACCCTCTGTTGGTGCCACACAGAGCTTCTCACCCATAGTGTGGTAACCTTTAATTACTTGTTGCATGTTTCCTTCTTTGGACTAAACCAATTAGAAACACTGACTACAGTGCCCTCTGGCAGAGAACAGAGTCCAGATATTAGAACGGGTACTGGCAAAGAAAAAACTAATCTGCGTTTCAAAACATTTGATCCTTTCCTAATAATTTTTTGTTACTATTTTAAAAGTCAAAAATTCTAACTCATTCTTAAGGCTATAATTATGGGGCTGACAGCTAAAGTAACATGAACCAAACCAATCTGTTTAGGTATATAATGACACTTTTGGCACATAAATTAAGGAAAACTGAATTTAATCCTCAAAATCAAAAATCATATTGTGAGTATTGTTAAACTCCTATTTACAAGCCAAACGTTGCCATGTTTGACAGCAAATTGGCATTTCACAAAAGAAAACACAGATAAACAAACAACTACAAATATCGGTTAGCAAATTTTATATCCAGACAGCAATCTAACAAATATAAAGTCTAGATGTTTTTTTTCTGGAAGCAACCAAACCATCTCTTGAGGATGACAGATACTAAAAAAATAAGTTTCTGCTGAAAACAAGTTGAA
Source organism: Pygocentrus nattereri (assembly GCF_015220715.1). Taxonomy (NCBI): domain Eukaryota; kingdom Metazoa; phylum Chordata; class Actinopteri; order Characiformes; family Serrasalmidae; genus Pygocentrus; species Pygocentrus nattereri. The sequence goes on along the minus strand of NC_051223.1, from coordinate 23,934,579 downwards.
ATGGTCTTTACACAAGCAGATGGTGGTATGCTTTATTGTTGTGTGGAAGACACCATGAAAATACTACCTGTAAGACAGAACTTAGTAGTTAATATTCAAAAGCCATCTTTGATATACTGGAATAAATTGGCATGGTACAACTGGCTGTGTCCAATCTACTCTGCCTAGCCCTTCTAATATAATTATATGTCCAGTGGTAACCAGCACATCTTCAGCGTTGTACATCAGATGCTCAAGAAGCAAAAGACTGATCAGCAAACATGGCCAGACACGCATACACATTTCCAGCTCAGTCTGTGTAAGTAGAATATCTTTAGAGACAGTTCAACCTTAATGACAGGTAATTAGTCAGCTGCAGCTTTGGAGGAGTTTGAAAAGCTGATGACAGCATATGTCCCAGTGATAAACAGCGCAGTGTGAAAGAAAGGCGGCGGAGGAAGCCAGCCATGCTGCATTCATCTGTTACACTCACAATTAACGCACTTAATTAATGGGAGAGATATCAGTATTAGATCCGTATGTGACTGCCGCTGTGTAACAACATTTGCCGTTAAACAAAATTAAGCAATAACCGTTGATTACAAAGTAGTACAGCACAGAATGTGATTCTTACAAATGACTACAAAGCACAACCAGGATATTACTGCACTCCTGCATTATAGCAGCTAAATTCTTCAGAGTCCACACTAAATAAATCAACACATTTATGCTTTACACACTGTCCCGTGGTACTGCATTATCAATTTGACGGAATAAAACCAGTACAGATGTTGAAGCCTGGAGTATTGATTGATAACGATACTGATCTAATATTTATTCTTTCAAAGCCACTAAGCTTTAACATGACGTATTTTGAATCAAAGCACCACAGTTGAAGGGTTACTCCACCATATGTGGAGATGTGTAATGCTTTCTAGTAGTAACAGTAGGTTTTTAAGAAATGGTTATGAACATGTTGTCTTATACCTGAAACATTTATGATAGTTTTTATATAGTCAATTTAACAGTAACAGACTTTCATTAGGCAAGCTTAGCATGTTACACAATAAAATAAGACCAGTACTGTTGAACTATAAACCTGAAAACCAAATGCAGAAACAGTTTTAGCAGTTTTTTTGTTCCAACAATGCAGTGACTGTATCACAACCTACAGCCATTCATCATTTCAAGCTACCAAGCTACCTATTTAACTACCAACAAGCTACAGCTTCAAACACTCTACCCTTTTAAACTGAGGTCTCGCTTATCCTCAAATCTTTAATCAGGTTAACGTCTAGCACTAGAACCATCAGAGGCTTACAATGTGTGTTATGAAGTGCCTTTCAAACGTGCGACATAATAAACGGGAATGCTTGACAGAGGTTTGAGTTGAGTATTTGAGGGCTTAGTGCGAGTTCTTTGAAGTGTCCAGTGCAGGCTTAAGTGCAGTCTTGAGCAGAGCTTTATTCAGGCTTAAATCTAACCCCACTTGCACAGCGCTACAGAGAGCCAACCGTCTGTCCAATTTTCATTTACACCATCCATACAAACTCACGGTATAACATTGCTTGACAAAGAGAATCTAACTGCGGTACACTTAATGCAGCACTAAAGCCCTATGCAGATGGTAGCAGTGTGTGTGGTAATGCAAAACAGCACCTAACTAAACAACCATTGACTACTTTTTCCTTACCCTCTGGTGACAAAGTTCTGTAACCTTTACCTCTGGCAGTCTTATTAAACCAAAACATGGTCTGACAAGGCCTGAAAGCTGTTTTCAATCCCTTTATCTCTCTCTTTTTCACACACAGCTAGCTTCCCTTTACCTATATAGGTGTATATGAATGACTGAAATGATGAGTGCCTACTATGATATTATTTTATCGTCACAAAGATTAGGTCTTCACCTTGAACCTGTCTCAAGGCCAAAAAAACTAACCAAGTCTGTCAAAAGAATCTGACTCCACTAAGGCTTCCCTCTGTAGACCTACTAGACCTACAGGTGACACACACGGGAGCATAAACAAGTTTGCCTACAATAGGGTTTCTAGTAAAAGGTGTCAAGCTCCTTCCTAAAGCATGGAAAACTGAGGAATGAGAAAGCATGAGCTAAATCTACGCTAATGGTTCATGTTGAAGACACTATAAATCTTATCTAGTTAGCTGGTAATGTAGCACATGACTGCAGCCTAACACACCCGTAGAGTTCCTCTGGGAGACCTAGGCCCAAGACCAAGACCTGACATTCTCAAAGACTGTCCATAGCTTCCCAAGCCCATGGTTAGATCAGCGTGATGTTTATCAACAGCTGCTTTAAGATACGGAACATAGTCACCAAACACTGGGGCTCGCTCCATGATGCGCTGTCTGGACATGACTTCATGAGTGGCTTGCAAAATAAGTTAACCTAGCAAATGCATCCCAAACCCTTGTCTTGCAGTTACGAACTCACCTTTTAACTGTAAGCTAATGCTACAGCGCGAGAGCTCACCTGAGGGTTAACTTTGGCTCGCGAACGTGACAAACTTCGGGGTCTTCTGTGGAGACAGAACGCAAAACAATGACTGACACGCCTCTCAGCCAATCCGACGCTCCGCGGTGGGAACATGCAAATTAGTCAGTATCATTAGGATGGCAGCGTGGCAAGGTGATTTGGGATTAGTGTAAATATACATTTAAAGGCAAGGCAAGGTTATCTATATAGCACCTTTCATATACTGCTGTCAAAGCGATTTACAAATGAGAAAATACAAAGTCATTTAAAAAGTGAAGGAGAACAGAAATTAAACACTCAATTAAAACATGATTGAAACTATAGATTTTAAAAGAGAAAACCATTTTTTAAAAATCAAATAAAAAATGTAATTAGGATCATTAAAATTTAAAAGCTAAGTTGTGTATGTCACGCCTTTCATCATTTTAGCTGTTTTGCTTCTTGAGAAGCTTTAAGACGTTATAAGGCCAGTGAAGGTTTGTAACGCTCGACGTTGCGTCTGTTTCCGAGGAAGGTCCCGCCCTTCAGGAAAACGAGCCAATCAGCTGCAGGGGGGAAAAGCGTGGACTAATGCGCATGCGTGGTAGGCAGTAGCTAACCGCGTTTTTTTGTGTAATCTGAGCAAAACTCTAGAAATATTTTATGTTATTTTTTTATTATTATTTTTATCAGTGATTTGAAAGTTGTTTTTGAAACGTTGACGTATCTTTTAGTTTAGGTTTAATAGGTCTCTCAACATTCAAAGATCTTCTGTGACTGGAGAACATCGGGCTTCATTGTGATGTTCATGTGAAACAGATGAAGTTCCAAGAGTTCCAAAAGAAGAACATTCATTCATAAGCAGTAGTGTACAAGAGTGCTGATTTCTAAAGTGTTCTTTGAATGATTGTCGGTTTAAATAGAATAGTTTTCAGTGTATTTTTGCCAAAAATATATAAATAAATTTACAATCAATAATTGAATGTATTGTTACATATTACACATTGTAAAAGATGACGTGTCCCCCTCAGCATAGCTGACTACCTCCATCTGAAGAGGCAGCTTTCTCAGCTCAAATTTCCTGATTTTTAAATTATTTTTTTCAGAATTTAGAACCTTTTTAATTTAAAATTTAAATAGGCCTATATTCATATTTTGCTCATTCTCAAAAAATTATGTCTCCAGCAGACACACTGTAATTTTTTTTATAGTAAAATATTTTGATAAAATGCTTTCCGAAGTGCTTGGAAGTTTTCTTTGAGCTTCCAAGCTTTTTAGTCTGTTAGCATTCGAACTGAAAGTTTGATGGACATTTGCAACAATAACGGGAGACGAGACATGCCTGGGCTACCTTTCAGCAGCCCATGAGAGCTGAATGCAGCAGCTGCTTGACCTACTGTGCGAGGCCCTGTCCACTACTTCCACTGACCATATTAGCAGCCATTTAACATGGTTGACTAGGAAAGGGGGATTTTTGTATCTAATAAAGGAGCTGTTTGAATTGCATAATTTGGCTAATGACCTTGCTAGCAAAACAATGGTTAGTCATCAACATAATTGTGAAAAAAGTTAATATTTCCCTCTGTCATGCTTATATTTGCTACTCTATGTACATGGCCATATTTGCATTTCAGATTGTGAATCTTCATTTGCTTTTTTGTGTTACTGTTGCACAGAGAGAAGGTTTGAGTGAGTGTTGAGCAAAGAAAATTCATGAGACGGGCAAGGAATTAAAATATAATCCTCATGTGGGGGGGGGGGAAAGTTCTTTTCTTTAAATATCTAACATCTCTTAAGCAGATTTTGCATTCTCAGCCGCAATTAATCCTCTAAAACCACTGTGTTTCATAACACCTGTTTTGCATTTCATGTTTTATATTGAGATATACCAACCCCAGGTACTGCAAGGTATTATAAATGGAATTAATTGAATTCCATTAAAGGCAATATAATATAACAGCTGGAAACACAGCCTGCGCAAGAAAATCTGTAGAAATTGGATGTTCTTTGTCTAGAAAGGCTGTTATGAAATTTCATCCATGAACTCCATGTCATCAGTGATCTTAATGATCGGGATTGTGTTTTAATTTTAGAGACTTAAAATGAATGATTGTCTTGTTTGATAATGATATTATGTTTGACTATAATACATTTAACTTAAACAAGAACGTGTTGCTGTGTAAGGTGGAAGGGGACAGACTTATGGTTATCTATAATACTTGTGTTGTAGACTATAGGAAACTGTAACTGCTCAAATTACTATATGATTACTGTAGCAATCTTGTAGTGTTACGTCTTTATAAAAGAACTTCTAAGCAGGTGCTTTGACTTAGTCTGTGGGTACATATAGATCCACTTTTCAACATATTATTTAATGTATCACTCTTAAGATCATTGCAGTGACAGGTAATATGTAGCCTAGAATGATTCCTCAAGACTTTCTTAGTAAAGGCTACCATGAACTTTTCGATTGCATAAAAAAAAGAAATAGTTCTTATCTACACTTTTAAAATGGTTCTTGAATAGTTCCTTAGTAAAGGGAATAATTCTATTTCGTTCTACATAGAACCTTTTGTTGCTTAACATGGCTATATGCACGGTGAAATGGTTCTTTAGGTTGATGAAGAATGTATTGTTCTTTTTAGAAACTTTTCGAAAATGGTTCTATATAACACCAGAAAAGGTTCTGTTGTTGTTACAATGTCAAGCTTTTAACCCATTTTGGAGTATAGAACCATTTTCAGAGCTCATTATCTAGTAGTCTGAAGAATCATTTCACCATGCAAAGAACCATTTAAGCATCAGATGGTTCCAAATGTAACTCACGGTGCTAAATTGGAATCATTCCTTTTACTGAAGAACCATCTTTTTCAGAGTGCACATGGGAAAACCCTGCTGTATACAGTTCTTCAAAGAACCTTTTAAAAATTTGTTCTTTATAGCACCAAAAGGAGTTCCGCCAGGCCAGAACCTTTTTAACACATATACATGTGTGAACACATAGCGCCTTTTCCTTGCAGAGTAAAAAGCATTCAGTAATCTAGATCTGATAGTGCTATAAACTATTATACAAGATTATAAGGCATTATAAGGTTCTATTGCATGAAAGAAGTCTGATAAGATGCTGTATCTGTATCTAATCTTATCTAACTTGTTTTAAGATGGGTCCTTATGGAAGATCAGAAATCAAGTGTGACTCGGCCTACTTTCGGTCTAACCAAAGTGAACAGCGCCCTCTGTTGGAAATTCAGCTGACCAAACCTCTGGGCATCTCAAACTGAACTAAACAAAGAAAGACTTTTGTATTTACGTTATAGGAATCCAACTATGAAAATGAATGCTCCTTGTATTTATTCACGTTTACAATCTTATTAGATAACTTTAAAGCTATAGTTCTATTGTGTCAGTTCATCTGGGTGTCCACACATCCCTCAAGTCTGTCTCATCATCTTACAGATGCCGAAATATTTCGGTAATATGGCTCCGATGTTCTTTAAGTTTAGATGAACTCCTATAGATGTGGTCTGCACAAATGTGAGATTGTGTCCCACTTATGAAGTTTCACATGCCATTTCTCAATTACAGACACAATATCTCTTGCAAAAGGTGAATCACTCTCCCTGCTTCACTGTGCAAAAGTCAAAAATATATTAAAATGTCTTAATAACCTTCAAGACACAGTAGTGCAATGTTGCTGTCGTTCAGTAATTTCAGAATTTGGTGCAGCCTTCCACAGGGACACATACACTGGATGAGCGCTATAATAATAATGGTCTGTGTTCATTCTCAGACAGCTTCTTTTCTCTCAGCTCTCTCATATCACTGATATTTTCAGGTCTGTATTGTAATAAATGCCACTGCGTTTTCTCTGGAAACTCAAGAAATAGCATGAAACAAAGGTCATCAGCATATAAATATTTAATAGCTGATCTTTAAAGCAGATCTACCTCACAAATGTAGAGCTACAATGTTTTGACAATTCACAGGTCAGTTTTTCTCATCATGAGCTTTAGCTTACTCTTTTCAGACTTTTGGAAGGGAGGAGTGGGAAATATGGCAAAAATATAATATCACATTATACACAATACACAATATGTGGCAATATTTATTTTTTCAGACATCTTAAGTTGGAAAGGACAATATAGAACCAGCGGTACCACATTAAAAAAGAATTGTTAAAAACTTGGAGTCTAAATGGTTTTCTATAACTGCACTGCACTAAATCCATTCAGAGAGGCCTGATGATACACATTTTGCAATGAAACTTGCAGCAGTTTAGTGTTCTAGATTAGTAAATATACCTACAATATACTCAGAAAGGCATACTGTGGCATAATTTAATCACAATAATGATAAACATTGTTATATTGCCCAGCTCTGGTTGCTGGGAGGTCTCTCCTAAGTCACTGACATGACATTTGTAATACTGGAACAGTGGACATGAACGCCTGTGACATAATGTCATGCCTAATTATGTACTATGTTATCAGCAGTTTTTGATCAGATATTTCAACAATGAAGTCTAACATCTGATGATAACATTATGCTCACGCTTCTCTTAAGCTTAGTTCTGTTACCAGAAATGAAATGAATTCTGACCTAATGTTGTTTCTTGTGCAAGATACAATGACAGATCTCAAAGAATAAGAGCAGTAAAACCATAAGAAAAGAAAAAACAGATAAGCAACATGGTGTAATATCCCACTTCAGCATGTTTAAATAATAAAGCTGACACATGATTAACGTCAGATAAGACTTTTGTGATAAGATTTGATAATCTACTCATAAAACCCAAGATGAACTCAAGCAACATGAAGGGTAGAAAAGGAGCGTCAGATGAATATTCTCTTTAGTGTGATAGATGATAGATGTCCTCTGGTCATGTTGTTGATTCTGAGCCTTTGGCTGCTCGTAGTTTCTCCAGTGCTCTCTGCCCCAGTCAGAGGGCCGTGTAGCAAGGTAAGGAACAAGCTACTGCTCGTCTCCTTTGATGGATTCAGGTGGGACTATGACCGGGATGTGGACACCCCAAATCTGGACAAGATGGCTGAAGATGGAGTAAAAGCTGCTTATGTCACCCCACCATATCTAACTATTACCAGCCCTACGCACTTCACTCTGCTAACAGGTGAGTAGAAACAGACAGAATAGAGAGCACTAGTAATAGTAATCAAGTAATAGTAAAATAGTAACTAGTAATCTTGGGAAAAATTTATTTTATTTACTGCTGGAGACCACAAAATATGCCTAATTAGGAACCTGACCTGTTAATACTGCATGCTATTTCACAGCACTATTAAACTTTATTTTCTTTTTGTAAATGATGCAGTGCTAAACTAAAGCTTGGGGTTTGGCCCTTAGAGGAAATATTTATATTTGATATCAACATGTCTATAGATTGTGGGTTACCTTGCAATGTCATACAATCAGATGTCTTTATCTAAGATATCTTCTGACAAAACAACTCTCATCTTTGGTATAATGTGCCTTTATTCAAGTCCTTGTAAATTCTATATATACAGTACTGTGCAAAAGTGTTAGGCGCCTAAGCACATTGTAGAAAAACCAGGACAGTAAGTGTGTTATTGCCAGTAAATTCACCACATCATATTGGAATAAATATAAATACAGTAAAAAGTAACACAGCTTTCTTGTTTTTCGAAAATGTAGTGCAGCAATGTTTTGACAATTCACAGGTCAGCTTTTCTCCTCATGAGCCTTAGCTTACTCTTTTCAAACTTTTGAAAGGGAGGAGTGGGAAATATAGCAAATATATAAGATCACATTATGCCATTATGCTATTACAATACACATTATGTGACAATATTCATTTACTTTGTCACGATTAGCCCCTCCCAGTCCTGTCCATGTGTTCATTTTGCTTTGGTTTAGCCCGCGTGTGCCATCAGTGCGGGTGATTTAATTTAATGAAAGATTATTTAGCCAAGCCAGGTATTGAATGATAACTAGACAATGCTTGGTTGCATCATAGAAAGGGTTGGAAATAACACTGTTAACACCTTAAAATCCAAGGCCTATTATGTAATATAAGGCTTATTATTTAGTAACTACAGGGATTCCAGTGCAATCTGGTCGAACTATTCTAAATGTGTATTAACACATTGGCCATGTAAGAGGTTCATTTCCATTCAAAACAGCTATTTTAGTTGTTTAATAAGTTATTTGTTTTCAGTAGATATTTCTGAGGAGATGTACAGTATATGATAGTTCACTTGCATGAGGAAGGGCAAAGTCAAAGAAAAATATGTGGAAAAACAAGAGTTTCCTGTTTTCATTTAAAGATAAGAGAAAAAAATAGAACTCCTAACAGCAGTGCAAGACCTGGTAGACCACAGAACTGTTGCATCATGGCTTTTTAAGGGATTAAGCAAACACATTAACTTACATAAAATCATTATTTATTGTACTCATGTTTTTGTATTTATTATAATGTTGTTTATGAGCAAATAAAAGCTTATTTCCCAATTAAAGCTTTTTTAAAAATGTAATTTCCTCATTTGCCTAACACTTTTTCACTGTACTGCATATATTATACATATATAGACTGCACATGTCAAATGTCTTGAAACATACCCAACAGGTCGTTACATTGAGAATCATGGAGTGATCCACAACATGTGGTTCAACACCACCACTCAGGAGAAGAAGCAGTATTACATGACACAGTTTGTTGATGACTACTGGGACAATGGTTCCCTACCTATATGGATAACAGCTCAAAGACAGGTAAGGACTACTGCAGTTTATACATTATGGATGTCAGTTCTGGAGGTCTTCTACTTGACTCCCATGTGATTTTTTTGCAGAGGCATTAAACTCTGACCAAGAAATGAGGACTCTTACATTACAACTTATTTCCACTGACAGAATGCTGGTCAGGATAGCATTGACATTTGAAATGACTTCTTTTGTGTTGTATAATGTACAGATATGTGTGACTTTACCTCAGTGATTATGGATCTTCTGGAACTTCTACACTCTTACATACAACCACATTTCTAAAAAAGTTGTGAACAGTGTATAAAATATACATTAAAACAAAATACAATGATGGGCAAATTATGTAAATCCTATATTTCAATAAAAATGCTTCAAAGGCAAACTGTCTAACCTAACACTTAAACTTAGCAATTTCTCAGTTGCATCAAGCTCATCTGTTAAAAATTCTTGGTGTCGTGATAGACACTGATCTGTCCTTCAACGCACATATAATTAATATTACTAGAACAGCCTTCCTGCATCTTCGCAATATCGCTAAATCAAGAAATGCATCATCTCTACAGGATGCAGAAAAGCTAGTTCATGCATTCATTACTTCAAGGCTAGATTACTGTAATGCTCTGCTGTCTGGATGTCCCAGCAAAAGTTTTAACAAGCTTCAGCTAGTTCAGAATGCTGCAGCCAGAGTCCTTACAAGAAACAGAAGGTTTGACCATATTAGGCCAGTTTTATCAACCCTGCACTGGTTACCAGTTAAATTTCACATTGATTATAAATTCTATTACTGACTTATAAAGCTCTAAACAGATTCGCCCCTTAGTACCTGAGTGAGCTTCTTTCCTACTGTGAACCATCATGCCTACTTAGATGACAAGGTGCTGGCTTACTACTGGTACCTAGAATTAATAAAGTTACATCAAGGGGGAGAGCTTTCTCATACAAAGCCCCCCAGCTCTGGAATAATCTTCCTGTTAATGTTCAGGACTCAGACACAGCCTCAGTTTTTAAGTCTAGGCTAAAAACCTACTTGTAAAGTCAAGCCTTTGGTGATCAGTCTTCCCTGTCAGATCTAGATCTGCCGGAGTCTCTGCTGCTCTCTTAACACTGTAATCTGTGGTCAGCCACTCTTTACAGAACTGACCGCGTTTTTCTTTCCTTCTTTGCCGAGCTGAATAGCTGCCCATCCTGTGCGTCTGATGCTGTTGCCTCTTCTGCCTTGTTTGGGTGCCACTGCTCACCAGCCTTCTGGACCAGCTTGACCACCACTGAGCTTCTTGCTTTACAACACTGTACAATCCTCATGTCAGATGCTGCTGCTGCATAATCATAAAATAATCAAGTTAACTGTTGCCTTTCTTTTTCCCACTTTGTACTACAATACTTTACACTAATAATGTTTGCTATCCAGTGTTAACTGTAGGAGGATGGGTTCCCCTTCTGATTCTTGGTTCCTCTCAAGGTTTCTTCCTCCTTAGGGAGTTTTTCCTTGACACTGTCGCCGCTGGCTTGCTCATGGGGGCTTGGACACAGATTTTCTTTTCTTTTCTTTCTGTAATACTGATTGTTCTGTAAAGCTTCTTTGTGACAACATCTGTTCTAAAAAGAGCTATATAAATAAATTTTGCTTGCTTGCTTGCTTGCAACATACCAAATGTTGAGACTGAGAAATTTTATTGTTAAAGAAATGTGAAAAATTTATGCCGATTTTGAATTTGATGCCAGCAACAAAAGTGAGGATGGGGGAAACAAAAGGCTGTTAAAGTTGTGTAATGCTTATAAACCTGGTCATTAATTATCAATAGGTCAATAACATGATTGGTTATAAAAAAGCATCACAGAGAGGCTGAGTCTTTCAGAAGTAAAGATGGGGAGGGGTTCACCACATGAAAGTGCAACAGTTCAGGATGAATAGCAAAGAACTTTTGCTTTTTTATCATCTGAAGTACATAATAACATTAAAAGAGTTACAGAATCTAGACAAATCTCTGAACACAAGGGACAAGGCAAAAACCCAGTATTTGCTGGCCATTATCTTTGGGCCCTCAGGTGGCACTGCATTAAAAACAGACATGATTCTGTAGTGGTAATCAAAACATGGGCTCAGAAACACTTTTGAAAACCACTGTCTATAAAGACAGTTCAGTGCTGCATGCACAAATGCTACTTAAAACCCTTAACACAAAGAAGAAATCACAAATAAACAGGATCCAGAAACGCTGCTGCCTTCTCTGGGTCTGAGCTCATTTAAAATGAGGGGAAGTGGAAAAGTGTCCTGTGGTCCGCACAAATCAACATTTGAATTTTTTTTGGAAATCATGGGCACTGTGTCCTCCAGTATAAAGACCACTCAGCTTGTTATCAGTGCACAGTTCAAAAGCCAGTATTCATGATGCTTTAGTGCACTTGATGCATGGTGCATGGGTGACTGGCAGATCTGTGAAGTCACCATTAATGCTTAATTATATATACATGTTTTGGAAACATATGCTGCCATCCAGATGATATCTTTTTCAGCCTTGATTGTTTCAGCAAGACAATGGCAAACTACATTCTGCATGTATTACAACAGTATTGCTCTGTATTAAAAGAGTCTGGGTGCTAAACTGCCCTGCCTGCAATCCAGACCTGTAACCACTGAAAACATTTGGTGCATTATGTACGTAAAAGCGTATGTATGGAGAAGCAGCTTAGAAAATGGATGGATGGATGGATGGATGGATGGATGGATGAATGAAAATACGACAAAAGAGACCCTGATCTGTTGAGCAGCTTAAATCCTATGTTATGCAAAAATGGGAAAATTGAAATCACATTGAAAGCTACACCAGTCCATGTCCTCAGTTCCCAAATGCTTTCAGTGTGTTGTCGAAAGAAGCAGTGATGAAACACAGTGGTAAACATGCCCCCGTCCCAAACTTTTTGGAATGTATTGTTGGCATCAAAGTCAAAATGAGTAAATATTTTTCAGTTTCAACATTTGACATATGGTCTTTGTAACTTTGTAACTTTTTCAATGAAAATAAATAAAATAAAATAGGTGTAAATGATTTGCACATCATTGAATGTTGTTTTTATTTACATTTTGCATAGTGTCACAACTTTTTGGAATTGGGGTTGTATTAAATAAAAGGTGTTCAGAGGGGTTCTTTGGAGGGATGCCACACACAAACGTCTTTTGGTTCCATGAAGAATCGCTTGATGGTTGGTTCTTTGAAAATAAAGTGTGACCAAACTTCTGTTATATAGATAGATCTACAGATCATCTACAGGTGCTCAGTTTGTTACTTGATAATCAGCAATGTTAGGATTAGAGTTAGGTTTAGGATTAGAACAAAGTTTAAGTTTTAGGTTGAACACTGTTACAAATAAAAGTGCTGTGCAGGTATATTTTTCGTTCATCAAGGTAGGAATAATGTGAATTTACTGTCAAAGATACAGCAGTGGTTTTAAGGTCGAATTGTGTACCTTAAATATATTTTCCCAAAGGAAAAGTACATATTTGAACCTTTTCATAACCTAATGTTTAAAACAGAACAATAAAATAAAAGCCTGGAGATGAGACGGGGTGTGTGGCATCAATTCAACTTAGAAAACAAATCTCAGTAGATTATAGTATAATGTTCCCTGATTAAAGGTACTGAGATGTACCCTTGAGGGTACCATCCCAGTGACAAGAGGGGTACTGCCCCAGTGACAATTTTGTACCTTTTTTACTTAGAGTGATTTTAGGATTAGGTTTTACAGAATCTATTACATTTAACTCAAAGTTTAGTTGGATTTGTGTGATATTATTTTTCAGAATGCATGATTATGATTCCTACATTACTGCAGTTCTTCAAGTCCTTTAATTGCGTGATATTATATCAGAATTCAGCTTATTGATTCTTTAAAACTTTGTCAGGGTCTGAAAACAGGCTCCTTACATTTTCCGGGCACTGCTGCCACGTATCGGAACAAGACGATACAAACAAGGCAAGTGGAACCTCGATTCTATAACCATACCAATGAGACAGACTGGAGACAGAATGTGGATAAGGTCATGGGAGACTGGTTTAAAACACAGGATCTGGACTTTGTCTCACTATATTTTGGTGAACCAGATGAAACAGGACACAAATATGGCCCTGACTCCCCAGAGCGCCGTGATGCAGTCAGGAAGGTAGACCGCACTGTTGGCTATATACGTGAAACGGCTGAGACACATGGTCTTACTGACCACCTGAACATCATCATTACTGCTGATCATGGAATGACCACTGTGTTTAGAGGGGATGGAGTCAATGAGATTATCCTGTCCAAAATTCCAGGCTTTTCCTTTAGGGATATTGAGTTCCATCTGTTGGATTAAGGCCCTAGTGGAATGCTTTTGCCCAAAGAGGGCATGCTGGAGAAGGTTTTCCGCACGCTGAAAGGTGCTCATCCTAACCTGCATGTCTATAAGAAGGAAGACATGCCTGCTCGCCTTCATTATTCAAAACACCCACGCATTTTACCCATCATTCTCTATGCCGACAAAGGATATGTAATCAATGGGGTGAGTATTTACATATATCCAACACACAATAAAAATTCAAAATGAATACAAAAAAAAAAACAAGTTCACTCAAAATATAGTGTGAACTGAACTGTAATATGGATGGAAAAGTCTGATATCTGAGATCATGTCACATATGTTTAATCAGGTGTAATTAACCCATTCAGATGTCTTTTTGGACCATTTCTATCAGTCCATTCATATAGGGCAGCTGCCATTTGGAAATGGTGTAAAAAAAAATGGAAAAATGCCAAATTTCTAAGGTTTCAAAATAACAGAGACAATATAGTTAAGGTTGCAACAAAATCTGATATTTCCATACTTCATAGAAGATACAAAATAGTTATTTAGTTTATTGTACTTTAGTGTATCAAGATTTTATTCTTCATTATCATATTTTTGTCTCTTCATTGTGATATTTTCACACAATGTAATGGGCAGCCTCCATTTTCAAATGGTGTTAAAAAACAGTGTTGGGTAATTTTAATAACAGAAACAATATGTGACTCACTGTTCATTTTTTTGTCTTTTCTTAGTTGTTTCCAGTTCAGTACAATAAAGGAGAGCATGGCTTTGATAACAATGTCTTGGACATGAAGCCTTTCTTCAGGGCAGTGGGGCCTGACTTCCACCAAAATCTGGTGGTGGGACCCTTTGAAACAGTCAATGTGTACCCCTTAATGTGCCACTTGCTAGGAATAAAACCTGAGCTCAATGATGGCTCCCTGGATAACACCAGGCACCTTCTGCTGTATGGTGGGGAATCTTGTGACCCTAAAGGTGGGTTTTGACTTGTGTGAATTCTCTTTCACTGCTGTGCTAATCATCAAAAGAACCAAGACTCAAGAAACAAGATTTCTTGCTAAATTTTAACAGGAAAATTACAGACAATGGAAAAGCTAAGGCAATTATTACTAGGTTGACAGGCCCCCCTGTTGCACAAACTATTGAACCTTGGCTAAATTCTGCATATTAGATTTATTTACATTTATGAACGAAAACCTTTATCTAAGCCATTTGCATCTTCTTTTATCAGAATCAAGACAGATGAGCCTCCTCATTGGCCTAGCTGCTGTGGCTGGATTTTTGGTAGTTGTTTTCATCACTGTTACTTCCTATTTTGTCTGCAGACAGAACAGAGCAAGTGAAAGGTACTGCAAATAGACGCATTTGTGTTCATCATACATTTGTAACATATAGACAGGGACAGTCACTTCTATCTGTGCTCTTGTTTTTCTAGGTCTGATGGCAAAGAAAACATCAAGGATAGTGTTGTTTTAAAGCAAATAGTGCTGTGATCATTATTTAATTACAGCTTTCTTTGTCAGAAATAATTTCACAGATTTTTTTATTCTCATAATAATGCAAGAAAATGAGGAGACCATATGTCGAGGAATTTGTGCTGTTTACTTGATTCATTGGGCTATTACTGTTATTGTTTACAATTAATGAATTGAGTAGATTGCCCTGTTTACTCAGCATGTCAGGCCATGTTTTTTGTAAATAGCTTAATGTAACTTTGAGGTATTACATCGTACGTGATAATTATGTCTGAGGTCTGTATCAATTTATCACTCCTGACTTTAGAAAAAGTGCACCACATGTTGCTCATTTACATTCTAACATTTGCAACCAAAGTTTGAAAAGGCATAATGCAGTGAAATCTTGCCTGTAGCCCTTTTGATGAAGCATTTGAAGGCTGTCTTTATTACCATAATATAATCTCATATCAAACGGAATGTTGCTTGTGTTCTGGTTCTCTACTGCCATCTAGTGGAGACAGTAAATGCAGCAAAGCATCTGCCCTACAGTAGCAAGACACATTGAATTTGTGTGAAAGTGCAACAATGGAAATGAAGTCCCATTTTGAATGGCTCAGAAACAGCAGATTTCGATCCACCCACAGCGCATGCTCTTACATATAGGCCGTGCTGTGTCCCTGAGACATGGCATGAAAAAACACAGAGATGTGAAGAGAAAGGCAGCTCAGGAGGACTAAATGATTGACAGAAGTTATCATTACACAAAGCTGCAGATTCAATGATTTATGGTGAAATCCTGTCCAGTCATGTGGAATTTTCCCAAAATAAGTTTGTGTAAACTGCTCATGACAAAGAGGCACTCAGAGCAGGCCGGTATGCATAAACAGTTTGAACAGTGTGCTGCAGTGTAACCCCCTTTACACACGCACACACACACACACACACACACACATACACACACACACACACACACATTCAGACACCCGCCAGAGCAGAACAGAGCCAGTCTGGAAATGTGGAGTCTCCCCCCTGGCACACGCGCCAGACTCCAATCCATCTTCCAGCGCAATAACATCTCCTTCTCTCTCTCTCTCTCTCTCTCTCTCACTGCTGTGAACACTCCACTCTGTTTGTTCATCTCAAGTCTGTAGACAAGATATTGTCTCATTTAGACCCCTCAATTATGATTGTTTCTCTGTGTTCCTTTATTTGTGGAGTACACTGTAAAAAAAAATTCACAGTTACACTTAAGTTACAGTTGCCATTCAAGTACTGTAAAAATATTGCATTCTATTGTAAGACATTTTACTATAATTTAACTGTAATCACAGTCATCTTAAAATCACAGCAACTATTGTAAAACTAGCTATACAGTACTATGTTAAAGTCAGAGACCACCCTTCATTTATTTAACCACTTAAAATCCCAGGCTTGTTATAAGGCTTATTATAGTAACTATAGGGACTTCAACATTTTGAACTGTTCTTAGGTTGTAGAACTGTGTAATCAAACTTGGGCCATGTACAACATTAATTTCCATTTATAACTGCTATTTTAGCAGATATTTGTCAGTAGATATTTCTGAGGAGATTATACAATAGGAGAGGAGAATAGGAGGAGAATATACAATAGTCCACTTGCAAAAGGAAGAGAAAGTCAAAGGAAAATAAGTGAAAAAACAGGAGTTTCCTGTTTCCATTTAAAGATTAGAGAAAATGGGACTCCTAACAACTGTGCAAGACCTGGTAGACACCAAAACTGTCACCATCAGATAAGCAGTGCTTAAAGCTTTCATCTTTGACAAAGAGGAAAAAATCAAGCTCCACTCTTACCTCAGATTTGGAAAAATCAACAGGTGTTTCTGTCCATCCTTCCACTGTGAATGTGTTTGTTATTATTTGGATTGCGAGAGGCAGAAAATGCAACCAACTTGCTACTGAACTTTGGAATGTTGGAGTGTCCCTGATATTTTCTTTGAAAAACTGAAACTCTCAGAATAGACTGAAGGCTGAAATAAAGGTAAAGGGTGAACACTCCAATCACTGAAAAAAATTATATTTAGTAGTTCTGGCTTCTGTGTAATTTTCTGTGAAATATATGTTTTCTGTTTTTCCTGGTGCTGGAAAATGACTAACTTGTACTTATTGGCTTATTGAATGGTGGTCTCTGACTTCACAGTAGTGTATAATCAAACTTACAACAAATTATAATAATTGCTATGAAAGTCAGCTTAGTTGCCAGTACTATCCTGTGCATAACTTCAAGTGATTAACGACCACAGTCTTTCTGGTGTTGTTGCATCAAGGCCTGCTTTTGCATGAGCTCAGGCAATGCTCACCCTTCCTTGTGAAGGTCTACACTTACAAATACAGATACAGATATATCACTACCCACAAGCACAACTTACTGATTTACTGACTCCTCTTCTTATCAATGCCATAAAAATCTAAACATCTGATTATTATTTTACTCTTCTATTTCTCATTAAGTCAAACTTATTCCTAAACTAATTAAATCTTACATTTTCTGTGCTAATGTTGTGGAATTTAAAACAATGTTCTACGTTTTCCTGATTGCTTTCAGAGAATTCAGGGGGAGGTCATTTTAGATTTTATAGTACAAAATAACATACTGTACTTAAGAAAAAAGGTATGTTGCATATATGTTTTGTAAAATGATATCTGTGGTTTACAATGGAGATTGTAATTACAATTGATTACAATTGATCTGTGTAGCTTATTAGCCTACATTCTGAAAAATTCAGTGTAACATTACAGAACTTTTTATTAGAATTATTTGCAGTACTCACACTGCATTATACAATGACAAAACTGCTCATATGTGCTCTAATGTGCACCCACAGCTGTTTGAAGTTTGCCAGCGTTACAACATTTTGTATTACAACATGCAAAGGTTAATGCAAAGTGTTCTATCCAGCTAGCTTCTGACAGCAAATGTCATTCATGCATGGTAGTTACGAGAATGATCATGTTGTTTTTCCACAACACCATAGGACAGTCCATCAGTCACACTACATTACATGTTTAAATATTTCTGAGGACATATACAATATACAAAAATCCAGTTGCAAGTGGAATATCAAAGAAAAATAAGTGAAAAAAGAAGAGAAAATAAGAGACTCCTAACAACTGTGCAAGACCTATATATTGTACAGCAATGTAGTGTATTGATATCATATCACACAAGTGCCTTACAAATGTAGGTGAATGTATTATTATTATTATTATTGTTTTTATTAATAATCTCTGTTATCTGTATCTATCGGCCACACCATTGTTCAGTTTACTAATTTCAGTAACCCGAGTCTCAGATTTCTAGCTGTGGTTTGCCATTTTTGATACTGTATCTATAGCTGACTGGAAGACTTTTCCTGTACTTTTATCTCAGCTGTTTTAGCTGTATTTGCAGAGCCAGACCGCAGGTGTGTGTTAACTGTCTTTGTAAAGCTGTTATGACTGTGCAGTCTGCCACTGAGCGTCATGGCGTAAACAAAAGGGAATTTCACTCTGAAGCCCTGGATGAAGGAGCAGCACTTTTACACTATGACAACAATCCAACACCAGACTGGGACACACTAATACTCTCCCTTACCATCCATCAAGCAGCAGAGGACGTGTCAAACACTCCCATTCTTTGGAGCCTGTCTCTCTCCCCCTTTTTCTCCCTGTTCTCCTTTTCTCTTTCTCTATGCATTTGATGTACAGCACCAGGTCTTTTGTGAGAAGTCTAATACTGACCATAATACACTTTATGCACTTTTAAAACCAGTATGGTTTAGAGAGGGACTAGAACCAAAGTGTGCCTGAGACAATGACCCATAACATCTAGCAACTCTCTGTTATTCTGGTCCTATACAGAACATGAAAGCAATGGATTAAAATGACTTATTTATGTAATTTCCATATGAATAAACATTGCATTCAATGCATGTGAGTTGAAAAGCTAGGTGGACCATTGAGTGCTATTTATTCCTATTAATATCCCAGCTTATTATTCAGTTATCAGGCCTGATTACTATGAAATATTAACTACTATGAAACTTTTGTGTTTATAAGTTATGTTTGTACATTATGTAGGAACTGAAAGGCATTCAATTGAAATAACATCTCAAATGAACAGGACCTCCAAGTAACTCAGTTTGCATTGTAGTCCATGTAGCTGCTGCATAACAAGCCATAGGTATAAGCCTGGGATTGCATTGCCTTTTTCAGTTTCAGTTCACATTGAAAAATGTAACATATTGAATTCACTCAATTTAAATGTGTACATCATTTCAACAAGTGCACCTTCAAAATAAACTAAAATCAGTTTTACTTGTTGGGAAAATGCATATATCCCATAAGCTCTGTGCCTCTGAAGCCCCTGTGAATCTCCTGGAATAGGCGTAGATGAGGTTTGAAACCATCCAAACTATTTCACAGGAACTGGCCAGGATGCTTTGGTGGTCTTGGTCAAACGCCATGTCTGCCAGGGGCCTTGTCCTGCGGGGGCCGACAAGAACCGTGTCGCCTTGCACTGGGGTGAGACCTCATAGGGGTATGTGACGACAGATTTACTCAGAGCGGCTTGCTGGTCAGGCTGCGCGGTCTTGCGGCCTGGCTGCGGACACCAAGATGTACCTGTCAATGAGGTGTCACTGCACAACGGGGCCTGAAGAGGCTTTCTTCTCCAGCAGAAAAGCCGTGGAAAAACTGACTCAACACCTCCACATCATCTGCAGCATGCGAGCCCAGTCCCGCCCCTGCTGTCCCGCCCAGGCAGTTATGGCGAGGCATTCCTTTGAGCTGAAACAAGGCGTTAATCCGTGATATCTTTTCCCCATGCCAACATGTGGGTGCACGTCTCTCTTCTGCAGCCCGCCTGCCTGCCCCTCGCTTGCCAGTCTGAATAACTCTAGCATAGCTGCAAGATTTAGGAGGTAATATCTACTGCATGCAAAGAGGGGAAATTGCCTCAATAGGAGACTATAAATCTGCTATTTCTATTATGATAGACACATGACTTCAAATACTATATAACAGGCAGTCCTTGAAAAGACTTTAATGTGGCTGAACGTTCTCATGTGGCCCATAAGGTAAGCTGTTCAATTGAGACACTGCTATACTGCTAGCTAGTGACTGTTATGAAGTTTTAAAAGTCCTTCAAACCCCAAGCTTTTTCTTTTTTCCTTTCCACTTACAGCCAGTATCTGAATAGGATAATCAGAGACACATTTTCAAACTCAAGCATTTCCAAATAATCCTTCAGAGAGGCTGATTTTATGGCCTATAGATTGACACATCAGTGACGGTAATCTGAGACTTCCAGTCTTCTTATTCTGGCTCTTCAGATAATTGTAGCTTGCACAGTGACTCTTCTTATTACTTTCATCTCTGCCATTTTGGTTCTGATTCCAAGTATCATATTTTCACATACCAGAGCCCCCTTTCACCATGGTCTGAACATAATAGTCACATTCTTATTTTGAAACTCAGCTGTTTCTAAATAATCCCTGTACTTTACAAGACTGTGGAGCACTGATGTGTCACAGACCTGACCAGATGCTTGATCTGTGCAAAAACAGAGGAAGAAATATTGGCTGTAAGAGGTCGCTTGTGCACTCTTTTGATTGATCAAGTGAACTATTTTCATTCAGGCTAAATGCCTCAGACCAAAGATTCTCTCTTTCTCTCAGCCACTATGTTTAAACCAGTTCAATTATGCAGCAAAGTTGACAGAGATCATTTATGCATTTGCTAAACAGAAAACTGAAGATTATGAGTGAAAAGCAGTCAATTCAGATTCTTCACCCAACATGTTTTCTTTTGCTCCACTAGAGGGCACATTGTCCCTAGCATAGATGGCAAAAGAAAATGTATATTCATGTCATGAAGGCTATTGATGAGTACAGATTGAGCACAGACAGTAGGTGTCATAGCTACATGGCTCATTAAAAGGTTGATAAAAAGGAAAGGAAAAGATACTACTAAGCAGACGTGAGACAAGAACTGAAACAAGAACACCAAGAGTAGTGTTATTCTTTTTATGTCTTTCATCAATGCAGAGCTATAATTTCCCTCTGACAAGTTTAAATTGATGGCTCAAATTGTACAGGGAGACATGTCAAGAGTGTCAGAAGGCTTGAGGGTTAACATCACTCTAGTAAACACTGCTAGCAACGGGACAAACCACAGAAACATGGCTCTAAAGGCTGAGCCGTCTGATTGGTTTTGTTGGCTGTGATACACTTGGGGATAAGCAGGGGATTAAAAAAGATATATTGTCTTTGAAATTTGGATAAGTAATTCTTATACTGCTTCTATCCATCAAAAACATGACACATGTTTATTTTGGAACACATATGAGTCAGACTGGAGGTGCCAGTGTTCTTTATGACTATCCACATCTTCCATTACTCCTCTGTACTGCGAACAGAGCACTGTCTCAGAATGTATAATCATAAGTCTGCATATATGGGTATTTTAGAAAGTGCTCTATTATTCTTGTGGAAGCACCTCATTTTATACAATGGTAGACAGACACATAAACGTGCATTCCCTCACATATACTCACATATAGTACAGACAGGCAGATATGCACACACACACATACACGCATACGCACAAGTGGCGCCATAGTCTGCTGGGTGCATTTATAATGGATCAGGTCTGCCAATACTTTCAACACCAGTCCAACCTCCCTCAAACTGCTACAGGCTGATACGTGATGGATCTCACTCCTCCACAGACGATCGATGCAGGACAGACAGTTCCCATGTCTCCTCTGCCAGTCTCGCCGTCCAAAAGGCCTCTTAATCCAACTCCTAAATCATCCCACTGATGAATCTGGACAAGGAATACAGCAAACGAAGATTTAGCCCTTTCAACTGACACAGTGTCTCACTGTACAAGATATTTCCTGCCTCACTTGGTTTTTAAGTACTTAATGCTAATGCTAATATAGCTTGAAAATAAACAAAACACTTGAGCTTCATTACAAATGAACCCGTCATATTCCCAGGCTTATTGCATCCTGAGGCTTATTATTCAGTAATTACATAGAAAGTGAGTGAACAAAGTTATTACTACATTATAGTAATGAGGAATGGAAGCTTGCGTTTGCTGGCCTGTCCTGGCCATTTGTATCAGCTCATTTGATGTCCAAGGTAGTATATGGACACTAAAAGCTGGATCTTACTATCTCCATCCAACCTGGTTCCATGAACCCATCTTTTGTTAAAAAAACATTAAAGATGAGTGTCCAAATGACAGTTGTGAGCACTGAATTTATGCTTCCCTGGAATGTTATTAACTAAGCACAAAATCCATTGCTTGCCAGTGCTATAGAAACGATTCTCCTACTACACAGAGGACTAGGTGGAACAATGGCACACAGCCCACACAGGCTTGGCCACTGGGAGAAAATTACAGGGGTGATGCTGCCAATTTCTGCTGCCATAAGCCAGGGAGAACAAAAGGAGATGAAGCCTGCGGTTCGATTAAGCCGCAATTGACTCGAGCATTTGAAGGCTTTCAGATTTACACAGCATTTTCGAAGTGTAGGAGCAGAGAAGAATTCTTAAGCTCAGCACGAAAGTGATTTTAGGTTTTACGTACATCCCCACTTATCACGCCCTGGTGAAAAAGTATTATCCATATAATCAATCTGACATGCACAGACATTTTAATGCATTTTCTCTAACTGACTGATTGATGTTATTGTTCTGCTGTGTCACTAAATGCATCAAACAACATGGAAAAAGAAGACTTACTACAAACATTCTTAAAACATAAACATAAAGAATAGCCACACTCTCTGAAAAATAAAAATAAGAATAAAATAAGTTCCCCACAGGACATCTCAAAAGATGATTCTTTAAAAAACATTTTGTAAATAAGATGTGCAGGTGTGAAGAACCTTTGTAAATTTGAAGAGCCTCAACATAATCTAAAGGTACCTGTTCAAGCCAAAAAACCTTTACAAACTTTTATTTTTGAAAGTGTAAGTAGACTGATGATCTCAAGTCTCTATATATCACAAACTCTACATGATCCAAGAATAACCACTGAGTGTAGTGAATGTTGCCTGTCACTCCATTTGCTATTTGTTGAAACTGGCAATTACAGTACACACCTGAATTTATAGTACATGTCCTGCCTTCTATGTCCCTGTATGCAAGCCAAAGAAAGACATTCCTGTCATTGTAAACAAAAACATTCTTTTATCAGTTTTGGAGGCACCAGTGACAGGATCATCTTCCCTCTGTTTTCTGTCATGAATTGCATGATTGTGTTAGAAGAAAACACACTGTCACTTCTGAATTGAAACGAGTGGAATCTGATCTGCAGCCAACTTGAGCAGTGAGAGAATATCTGAGTGACAGAATGATTCTCGGGTGCCTGTGCGCTTCTGTGCGCATGACATTACACTTCCTTGTGTCCTATATTGTAATATGTGTTGCATCTATCTATCTATCTATCTATCTATCTATCTATCTATCTATCTATCTATCTATCTATCTATCTACACTCATCAGCCACTTTATTAGGTACACCTTGCTAGTAAAAGGTTGGACCCCCTTTTGTCTTCAGAACTGCCTTAATTTTTCATGGCATACTTTCAACAAAGTGTTGGAAACATTCCTCAGAGATTTTGATTGGTTATTTGAGTTACTGTTGCCTTTCTATCATCTCAAACCAGTCTGCCCATTCTCCTCTGACCTCTCACATCAACAAGGCATTTTCGTCCACATAACTGCCGCTCACTGGATATTTTCTCTTTTTCAGACCGTTCTCTGTAAACCCTAGAGATGGATGTGCGTGAAAATCCCAGTAGATCAGCAGTTTCTGAAATACTCAGACCAGCCCGTCTGGCACCAACAACCACGCCACGTTCAAAGTCACTTAAATCACCTTTCTTCCCCATTCTAATGCTCGGTTTGCAATTCAGCAAGTTGTCTTGACCACCTCTACATGCCTAAATGCATTGAGTTGCAGTCATGTGATTAGCTATTTGTGTTAACAAGCAATTGAACCTAATAAAGTGGCCGGTGAGTGCATCTCTGTCTGTTTATCTGTCTGTCTGTCTGCCTGACTACATTCCATTCGCATACAATAACAATGTTGACAAATCAAAGGTTTCAAAGCTGAATAAAGTTGTGTTTTCCTGCCAGTGTTGGACACATCATTCTTCATTTTCTCTGTTGGACCAGCTTTCTCTGTTGAATATGGGTTTGACATTTATTTCGCGGTGAAACTTTAACATTCTGTTCTTTATCCTCTTGTGAATAGGAAAAAGAAGAATATGACCTGCTGTTGACTTGGGCAGCGAGAAAACATTTAAAGTACAGAATGACCCTCTCTGCAATTATACACAGAAAAAAATATAATATAATATTATATTATATTATATTATATTATATTATATTATATTATATTATATTATATTATATTATATTATATTATATTATATTATATTATGTACTCTATATATGTTTTATGTTATGCTGTTTTGTACTGTGTGTCTGTGGTGAGACCAAAACATTGACAGATGACCTCCAATAGACTATTATCTCAAACAGAATGAACTTGGCTTGTTTAATCCAGCCCTACACATGTTAAGGTATGCTAAAACTTTTCAGTCAAGTGAGTTTCAATGTTAGTCGCACAGAGAGCCATATAAATGTAACTTGGACATAGCACATGCTAACAATTACAAAGGTACTGTATAAATTACATTCTCTACACTGCAAATTAAACTAAACGCAATAAGGAGCAAACAAGCTATTATTCACATTCATGATAATGAAGCGTCTCACTGTCGAACAGCAGGTGTGTACTGCTACCAATTACTGAGCAATACAACCAATTCACTTTATGTACTCAACAGAATGATATGCTGAAAAATAAGAAGCTGCTCTGGATTAATGGCATGGAATTTCTCTGAGCATGAAGATCATCTTATGTCAGCCTACGGCTTATGTTGATGCATGTCTTTTCCTGACTGCATTATGTCTATAACTGTACATCTAAGCTATAATTAAGATTTTTTTCCCCACATGATGCTCTGACAATACATTCCATGCTCATAAAATAACAATGTTGACAAATCAAAGGGTGCAAAGTTGACTAAAGCTGTGTCTCCCTGGCAGTGTTGAACACATTATTCCTCCTCTCCTCTGTTGGATCTGCTGAATCTCCCCTGAATGTGGATTTGACATTTATTTTTGCAAACTTTAGCAGCCTGTTCTTTATCCTCTTTTTTTCATCGACTTTTGTCCTTGGAACATGTTCAGGCCTCCCCATGACACAAGTGCAGCAGTTCTGTGAGTTACCTGATTCAAGTGGCTGAAAGTCAAAGCTATATTCTGAGCTAGGTTCACTGAGACAGAAAATGTGATGTGTCATTCCAGACTTGTTGCAGATCATTTGTTTGTGATCATTTGGCACAGACCTGGTAAAAATGATATGTGATCAGGTAAAGAGTAACTTTGCCAGCTTAAACACAACAATGTGAGTTGTACTCTCATATTTCTTTGTTTTGAAACCCTCTTTCGTTGCAGATGTGCAACTGGTACCCACATTCCAGCAGAAGAGATATATGGAATAGCTACCAAGGAACAAACACCAGCAATAAGAATCTGTTTTATTGGTAGGGTGTGGCTGGGAAAAGCCAATTTGAAAGTTTAAAGGCAGTGATTTTTACCACTCTGGCATGGCGAGAGTGAAATTGTGGGTGGCCGAGCAAACCCTCCTCATGGCTGCAGTGCTGTGCCTGACACCTGATTGTTAGCAATTCTGGACAAATGCCAGTGCTTGGGTGGCATGTTGAGGTTTAATGATACAAAGCTTTCTTATTACACAAGGAGTGAGATGGCCTGAGAGTCTTGGAGCATTTGGAATGAAGAATCTAATGATTTCTTTGCTCTAACTGATCTTTAACCTTGCCTGGTAAGGTTTACCACTGTATATTTCAAATGATGGATCAATAACAAGGCAGTGAAGGTCAGTGGGGAGGGTATGCTGTGTTGAAGGACGCTTGTTAAGCAGCATGCTGAGCTTATTGGGTGGTCAGAAGGGAAGAGCACTGCTGTTCTTTTTGTCTTCAAGACATCTCGCAATCTCCAACCTGGACGATATGAATCTAACTGATGCAGTATAACTTGTTCTTGGACAGATAAACACAGTGCTTAGGGTCCTAGAGCCAGCTCAGTGCGTCTGTTACCCATGTGACCAGAGTAGCCAGCCATTTTTTCACCATATCCACAAAGAGGGGCAGTGTTTCTCTGCATGGGGGAAATTTAAAGTCTGCAGTATAGCTCATGTAACTTAGTACCCAGCATGTTATGACTACCGTCTCAGACTACTATCAATACGTCAGACCTACAACAAATCAGTCAACAGCTCAGTTTCATCACTTCTCAATCTGTAAGCATGGAAAATGAGGCTTATCTTAGGCCTAATATTAGCTTTAAGTCTTAAATTGCTTTGATGCTAATCTCTCATAATTTAAGGGTGTTTTTTCAAGTAGACCTGGGCTTAAAGAATTCGTGGCAGTCGTCTTGCGGTTTGTCATATAAGAAGCTTTAAAGTTAATCGATAGAGAAAGGCACTTGAGCGCGTTCATTCTTCACCCAGGTCAAGTTGTTCTTTTCATGCCAATAGACTTTAGGCAGCAGACGGAGCGAGAATGTTTTTACATGTGATCATCCATCCAGTATGTGTTTCAGGCGCCACGCAGATTAAATGAAAGAATCTGAAAATGAAGGTCTTTAACTTTTAATCCTTTTACAAAGACCCTTCAGACTGTCTGAGGACGGATGGCGTCTCTGAAAAAAAAAGAAGTTTAAGTCACTGATCCACTCCCTCTTGGGCGTAAGAATTAAAATCATCAGACTCCAACTGTCCCTGGTTTCATCTCAGGAGCCACATTTAGGCAGGCTGGTCTATCAGCTATGCCTGACTATATCCGTCACTCCTCACTTTTCCAGTAACCGCTGCATGCTAACTTACTGCGTGAATATTAGCAGAGGTCTCGCGGGAAACTGCGAGATTTTGAGAAGTTAGCACAGTATGAACATGAAATAAATGCCGTGGTTCATGCTGAGACAAAGCAGGAATTCTCAGTTCGTGTCAAAGGATGTGTAAGAGAATAAAAAAGGAGTGAAACGTGTTTCTTTCTTTCGTATTTATCTGCAATGTGCATATTTCCACTTGTTTCAGTTCTACCAAACTACAGTTCCCATAATCGCCCACAACACAGACAGACGTCGCCGCAAGGTGAGACAAACCAAAAACAGAAAAAAAGATCAAAACAAATATGTCCTTTTAGTGGTTTTATTTCAAATGACTTTCGACTAAATGGTAATAAAGAATAAATAGACGTTTCTCTTAATTTACATGATGATTCATGAGTTAACTCCGTGTCCTTTTCCGTTCACAGCATAGCGAGCTGCAAAATTACACTGTAATCTATAGCTTTATTTCATTTGAGGTCTATAATATATATATATATATATATATATATATATATATATATATATATATATATATATATATATATATATATATATATATCTTATTTTTTCCCGAGTAATGGAAAAAGCTTGGAGTTCCTTCAAATTAACGCACTTTAATGCGAAATGTTCTCACCATAAATACATTACAACCAAACTATGCTCAGCAAATACAGTAGACGCTGGTTACACGGACGTAATACTGACCTCTTTACGAGATATAAAAAAAATAACAATATAATAAGAATAAAAATTATAAAATGACACCACATATACATAGCATGTACATTCCTACACCGGACAGGACAGTGCATGTGTGTGAGAGTGAGAGACAGAGAGAGAGAGAGAGAGAGAGAGAGAGAGAGAGAGAGAGAGAGAGAAATGGGCTTGAGTAGCTTCGCCTCTAGGTCCTCAGGTGGGGCAGGAGCACTTGCACTCCGAGATGACGGGGTACCGCACGTGGATCCACATACACCGCAGCACCCCCGCCTTGCGCGGCACGCAACGCCACCGCAGGATGGTGAAGTACACCGACTTGGCCGGCCTGCACACCATGCCCTCGGGCACCGAGCACGACCTCTTGCTCGCGCAGCTGCCCACCTTGACGTAGCGCGGCCAGAACCGGCTGCCCAGGTCCTGCCACGCGTACACGACCGGGCAGAACGTGTACGACCACAGCCACAACTGCAGGCGCCGCCGCATCTTCTTGCTCGGCTTCTTCCAGCCGGGCAGCTCAAAGTCCAGAGTCCGGATGTCCCGGGGCATGGGGCCGGGGGGCCGCAGGCGTGACGCGTCCAGCTCACTCCCCGTCGCCTCCGCCTCCTCTCCGCCGCTGCCGCCGGCGCGCTTCTCCTCCGGCGCGGAAACGGCCATGAAGTGCGCGTCAAAGTGCGCTCCCAGCAGCGCGCGCAGCTCCGTCTCGTTCAGGTCCCTCTCCTTAGGGTCCAGCTCGGGGTCCGGGTCCTCCTTGAGCTCCACCACGGGCAGGCTATCGCTGGGCATGGGGCGGAGGAGGTAGTAGTGCTGGCACGCGCCAATCTCTATCCGCGAGCCGAGAGAAAACAGCAGCACGCACATGGACAGAAAGTGGGGGGCGGTATCCATTATGGACTTTTATTGTTTTTTCTCTTTCTTTAAGTGTGTGCTTCTATATGCAGTGACGTGAGCTTAATCCTCCAGAGCGCTCTCGGGTCTCGGCGCTAGCTCGCGTGGCTCCGACGGGGTCTCTCTCTCGCGGGTCGTGCCAGGCGCTGCTGAGGTCCTAAGCGAGGCCGGGTGATGAGGAGGAGGAGCAGCGGCATGGCAGCATCGGAGCAGGCCTCTTTACCGGAGCGGTGGCGCGCGCGATCACGCTCGGGGCCTCTCGGCGGCTGATGCTGTTGCTGCTGCTGCTGCTGCTGCGTGCGCGCGCGCGCGCGGGCGCCCGACACTCTGCATGCTCTCTTCGCGCTCTGTCGGCAAAAATGTGGGAGAGCGAGCTGCTCCGTCTGATTTATCCTGCCTGCTCGGGATGGGAAGCCCGCGTGCTTAGGTTTTGGGGCGCCTCCTTCTTTTTTTGGGGAGGAGGAGTGTTGGGAGGGGAGGGAGCTAAGGGGGCTTTATTTTTTGTTTCCCCACTCGTAGTGCGTTAGTTTTTGTTTTTCTGTCCATTAAGTTTTTTTTTAGCTTGTGTTGTATTGCGATGTTTTTTGTTGGTTCTTTTGATTTGTTTTTTTTTTTATTATTATTTACGACCTTTACTATTCGTTTTCCACTGTTTTGTTTCCCCATATTCCGCTATTTTTTGTTTTCCCACCCATATTCCGTTATGTTTCTCACAAGAATTCCGGTATTTTTTGCTTTCCCACCCATCTTCCGCTGTTTCCCCCACCCGTATTACGTTTTTTTTGTTTGTTTCTAACACATATTCTGCTGTATTTGTTTCCCCACCCGTATTCCGTTTGGTAGCGCTGGTGGGCGGGGCTTTCCAAAATACAGGTGGGAAAATAGGGCCACCGGCAGTACAGCGGCATGTTTAGCGCGCGCGCTGCCGCTCGCCCTCTGCCGGCTCACACACGTGCACGACCTGTCAAAATGTGACAGCGGGAGAGAGGATTGAGCTAGGAACAAACTCAGAGAGTGTGAGGCTCACGGGGTGAGATAACATGCTGTTCATTCATCCATTCATTCATTCATTCATTCATTCAATAATTAATTCATTCACTCACTCACTCATTAACAATCAGCTGAGGAAATTTTAAAGCCTCCATGAACAAACAAAGAAGCAGCCATAATTGTATTCCTCTTTAATGTTTAAATTGACCTTGGAGTAATTTTGCATTCAATGTGTTGTAGCAAACTCTTTCAACACCTACCAGAAATTAGACTCGAGCTGCTACACATTTTACTGCTAAGATTTACAGATTGAATTCTTGCGGCTTTAAAACAGCACAGAGCTGTCTGTGGTCTTTCTGTATGTGTGAGCAGGGTCTTGAGCAGCGGCAGCAACAGCAAAGTCTGGAGCAAGCGGGGTTAAAAAGCCTCAGTGTTTGGAGTTCCACTGAACGCTGTTTCCGATATTCCTGTATTCCTCTTTAATGTTTAAATTGACCTTGGAGTAATTTTCTGGGCTAATACTGTGACAGTATGTGTCCGGCGCCAGTAGGATGTGAGTTCTTGCTCGAGACAAAGGAAATGGGGTGAAATTATGTTTTCAAGATAAGAGTGCCAACCAACTGGTGACTTCTGAAAATGAGTCATCCCCAGGGTAAAAGCGCAAACTGTTTTGCACTGGACAAGCGTAGTCCATCACAGACAAGGAAATATCTCACTAGTTAATTGGTCTTGTAGATAAATCGATAGATAGACACATACATGGGAGTAGAATGACGTTAAGTAGAAAGTGTTTTCTGTCGTCTCACTTAGCTTCAGGAATCTGCAGGAAAAAAAACTGTCTGTGATGTGTTATACTGTGATAAACGACTGCATGCTGGTATACATACCAACACATGCTTTTGAATAGTCCCACAGTCAGTGGTTAGCTGAAGTGGTAGATGGGCTCCTGTTCATTTTTGCTGAAGATCAAACATTGTGTCATTTGACTCTTGATCCATAGATCACACTTTGATAGTTGCAGTTGGCAAAGTTTACTCCCTATTGTATACACGCTCCACTTTTTCCATTCCCTCACAGTCAGATCCATATGTTTTGAATCATCTCATCGGCAGGCCTATTTGTCCTTTGATTTCAGTGGAAGTAACTGAGCAATGGCTGGTAGAAAAGTGACCATCAATAGGTCTCTCACACTCAGCGTAGTGTGCTCAGTATACACAAAGTTCTCTTAATCTTAATGATGGATCAAAGGCCCTCCCAGGTTGAGGCACAAATATTCCTGATTCTTTCATGACCCAGCTAGATAAAAATGTAATTTGTTTTTGTTTAATTCCTCACGAAGACCTTTGATGATCTAACAGGAGAGCAATTTGAACGCTCGATTTAAAAGCTACGGTTTCACTGTAGCTAGCTTAGGGTCACTTCTGTCTTAAATACAAACATACACACAGACTCTCTCTCTCCTAAACCCCTTCCTCGTCAGCTTTTGGAGACCAAATGTCTTTTCCATCTGATATCGCTGTCCCCATCAGAACTAGGTGTCTTGCATCATGAGCCTAAAGTGATGTAAACTGCGATCAAGTTAAGCTTGCAATGTGGTTGCTGTATAAACTGGTGTAGTTTATTTATTATTGTAAGCAAAACTAAACTAAATCAGAACTAAAGACATTCCAAATTTCCATTCAGTAATTCCCACATTCAAAAGAAAACGATGAATCACTTGAATGAAAAAAGACCTTTTCTGAGCTACTATGTACAAAAAAGCACCCTCCATTCAATTTCTAGCCAAAACTAGCCATGTAGCACAATACTTTTTTCCAGGAGTCACTTCTGAGGAACATAGATATATTCTACCTGGATAAGGAAGGAAAAATTGAAAACAAAATAAGTGAAAAATGGGACTCCTAAAACCCGTACAAGACCTGGTAGACCACCAAAATTATCACCAGAATCAAGCATTTCTGTCCATCCGTCCACTGAGAGAACTAGTGGATCTGAAAGGATGTATAACTGTTAAGAAGCTGTTATCGAGAAAAGGAAACAGACAAAAAAGTAGAAAATATGAAAAGCAAACAAAAAACTTGCTAGTGTTCACAGAACATTGGACTGTCCGCCAGTCCAGACCTAAACATCATTGTATTTATTTGGGATTACATAGATCGAGAGAAGCAGAAAATGCAACCAACCTCTTTAGTTGTTCATGTTTCTCTGTAATTTTCTGCTAAATATCTTTTTGTTTTTTCTTCAGAAAAGAGTAACATATTAAATGGCTGTCTTGATTGGGAATTCAATAAATGACGGATGGCCTCTGACTTTTGCACAGCGCTGTATGTTTTATAACCATCTAAAAGTATAAAATGTGATAAATCAAACAAAGCACATTTCAGTACATATCTACACTGGAATTTATTTCAGGTCATAAACACATCTGCCACAAGGCCAGATTCAGTTGCATTGCAAAAGCTAACATAACAATAGAAACCAGGATGACATGAGACAATAACTGTCAAAAATACGATACCGAAATATATTATTTGGATCAATAAATGCATAATGCAAAAATATACAGATATGATGCTCTTTAATAGTTTTGGCTTGCTGTGTGCACAGTATAAAGGTATCATGACAAATACTTATAATTGCACAATAATACCTTATGTGGAACGACAGCTGGTCAGACTATAGTGACTCAACCAGAGTATTTGCAATGAAATCTCATTTAAAAACCTCACTCGTTAGAGAACAGGCACAACATACACTATAAGAGCTGGAGCCTGAGCCCGAACACACAGGAATAATAAAGTAGTGCATTTTATCATTAGCTCAATGTTACCATGAGCTCCAACTGACATCACTGTACAGAACGTGGGAGGATGAAACATTTTCATCATCTTCAGAAGGAGATAAGTCAAGTACAAACATATTTCGAGGAACAACTGTGCAAAGACATTTTTAATACACTGCAACATCAACAAGTCATAACATTGCAACAGACAAATTCACAAATTCACAATGTTGCTGCCCTTGTTGCCTCTTCTCCTGACAGCAGTTTGAACTCCAAAGACTTCAGTGGTGAGAGTCCAGTCTCTTGCATACACAAACTGTCATTTTATTGAACCTCTGCAGGATAGCCGTCAGGAGCTGAATTTGGTCTAAACTTACAAAGAGACAGCTGAATGGCTGAATGAATACAGCCCAGCTCTCAGTGCAGCATTGTACTTTTTTATACAACACTTTCATGTATACTTGAAATCTCTATGGCTTTTCTGACACAAGTTGCCAGAGTATTCAGAGTATCATTTTGTATATATTCAACCTGTAAAATATCCACATATGCATAAATATCCTTCAAATAAAGTGGTGTACACCCTTCATATAAAGTGGTACAAATCTGCAGTCTCAAAAGAAAATAAGAGCATCATCTTTTATAGGGGCGAAAGACATTAAAAAAGCAAGATATCTGTTCAATTTACTTGCATTCATCATGCATAGGTTGCAAAGAGATCTCTAAAATGCACTCTTTTGTGCCTATTCATAGAACACAAGTGGTTTCCATTTGTTTTAATGCCAGCCATCACCAGAGGAATGGGAACAGATGGATCAAACCTTTGATACTTCAGATAAGAACAACCACACAACACAAATTCATTCTGAAGAGGTAAAGAACATACAACTCAAGGCATTTGCTATGAAAGGACCTGTTGATTGTTTAAATCAATAGGTCCTAAAAACCTGCACTGAAGCTTTCATCCACACACTACTGTCATCTGGACCAAGACAGGCCCTTTGCAACAATAATATGATTGTTTAACCCTCCAAGCAAACGATAATTTCTAATGGTTAAAGCAGGCCTGAAAACAGACCTCATTCTCTGACAATAGAATATGAACTGTTTGTATTTTCTTAGATGTGGTAAGATCAGATGAGACAAGTTATACTTTCTACTTACTGATCAAACACTGATTGATCAAATACTGATTAATCTTTCAGGGATATTCGACACTAAAAGCTTGTCTGTGCTAGTGGATCTCTTGGGCAGTGATTTGTCTTAGAGGTGTACAGTACACCTCAAATATCAGACTCAACCTAAAAGCCATAAACAGACTGAGAGTAAAAGTACTACTTTTCACTTTTCACCTATGATACCAGTCTATGCAGAGGCAGTTTCAAGTTCAAAGGTAAAAGCAGCACTTTTCATGTTGCATTAATAATCAGCATTTTAACAGTCAGAGCCACGGAATATGAGTCCTACACAGTTGACCAGCAACTTCATTTTCCCCTCCACATTCTATCAAGAAGATGCACAAATTACACAGACTGTCTACAAACTACAACATACTTTTACAACACTGTGCAAAAGTCAGAAACTCTCCTTTGTTTATTTAACTTCCAGTCAAGATGGCCCTTAAGTAACAATTTTTTCAGCAGGTATTTCTGAGGAGACGAGATACAAAATAATCCACAGTAACACCTTGTTTGGAGTGGTCCTTTGTAGATGATTAATAAACTCAGATGATCAATAACACATCAACAACATATCAGTGAAGCAGCAGTAGTGAAGCAGCTGAATACACTGAAGTAAATATCCTGAGGATGTATTGTTGATACATTATACGAAGTAGATGCATTGTTAATATGTTACTTCCATTAAGCAAAACCTAACCTTACCCTAACCCTGGTCCTAATCATAACCCTAAATTTAACCTCAACTCAAAACCTAATCCTAACCCTAATCTTATCCTCAACCCAAAACCTAATCCTAACTCTAAATGTTTAAGTAAATGCCTAACTGAATGTTTCTGACATGTTACTGAGAGTCTGTTGTGTGTTTGTTTTAGCTAAAAGGACCACTCAAAATAAAGTGTCACCTAATCCACTTGCATAAGGAAGGAGAAGGAGAAAAAACAGCAGTTTCTAAGTTTGGAGTGCAAAAAATTATTAAAATTATTAAAAGAAACTTGGATTCCTAATAACCGTGCAAGATCTGGTAGACCACCAAAACTGTTGCAATTAGATAAACAGGACTTTCATCTTTGGTAGAGAGGGGAAAATCAAGCTCTACTCTTGCTTTAGATTCAAAAACATCCACAGGTGTTTCTGTACATCCTTTACTTCGAGAAAACTCGACACTATGAGCCTGAAAAAATGCGTAGCTGTCAAGAAGCTGGTATTGAGAAAGGCAAATAGTAATACTTGCATTGTGAGAAGCATAAACTGCAACCAAGACTCAACTTTGGAGGTGTGGAAAAATATCCCTCCAAATTTCTTTGAAAATTTGAAAGTCTCTGGGAAAAAATGGGAGTTGTAAAAAAGTGTGCATACATCAAATGCTGAAGAATTTGATATTATATTTTTTTGTTGAGGCTGTAATTTTGTGTTAAATGTATGTTTCTGTTTATTTTTTTCCTGAAGCAGAAAAATAAATAAATTGTACTTTATGGCCATTTTGACAGGAAATCAAATAAAGTGGCCTCTGACTTATGCACAGACCTGCATTTTCTTATGCCTGAAAATGTACTTATTGTGGAGCTTAAGAGGCAGTTTGGTGGCTATGTGACAGATTACACCAAGATGACATACAATAATGCAGAAAAGGTTTGTCTTAGAGTGTGCTGCTGAGGATTTCAGAAACTTGATCATTCGTTTGGTCATCGGAGTCCACATCCTGAGCTGCTGTGACCATGCTAAATACAGACACCGTCTCTGCCACAGTGGTCTTTCTATCTGTCTCCTCACTCTCCTCTGGCCAGTGAGTGCTGTCTCTGCTGGGGGAAGTTTCACTGCATGACTCCACAAAGATTCTGCGCACGTTGGGTTTACTCTCTCTGTGAGTGTTCTTCCGCTCATCCAGGCGATATGAGGCAGAGGGTGAGTGTGGTAAAGAGCGAGGCAGCTCGAGTGGCAGGTCCAAATCACTCTGTCTGGTGTAAACTCCCTCAGAAAGCGAGGGCGTCTGACTCTCACTCTGAACACGCAGCCAGCGATGCGGCCCACCAAAATAGCTCCTCTGGGGGTGGCTCTTAGACAGTAGCTTCCTCTTGGTCGGCGGGTCGGCCAGAAACTTGCAGCGGGATGCCTTGTCTGAGGACTTGGAGGAATAAGTGGACAGGGACAGGTCCTCCAGGTCTTTAGTGCATGATTCTGTTTCCAGGATGGCCATGGAGCAGGCAGTATATTTGAGGTCATGCATCTGCAGGACGTCCGGAGCACTCCCGCTCAGGGCATGCACGGCCTGATGGGACAGGTCCTGGGCTGAGGAGTAGACTAGGTCCAAATCCCGAGGGCTTAGCGCATCACTGGAGTCATAGTCGCTGTCTGTGGGGAGGAAGACCTCAGAGCAGCCCTCTTCATCTGAGCCTGGCTGGGAATCTGAAACGAAGAGAAGAAATAATGACTCACTCCACTATTAACACCATCAAAACATCAGGAAAGGCACCAAATCATTTTAAATAAACAGAACAATATGTCACAAAATGTACGCTGTACAAATTTTCCTTTGAAATATTTTAATATATATCTCTGCTTAGACATATTTAGTTACTTAAAATGGGACGCAACATCAGCTGCTTCTGTCCCAGTGTTGTGTCTGTAGTTTTACGTTGCGTGCTCCGTCAAAATAATGATTTTAATAAAACAATTTAAATAAACATAATACACAATGTATTTAATTCTTTAATTCCAAACTATACTTATACTATACAAATAATTTATTTTTACATTCAAAGTCTGAATATCTATACATTTGAATATTCATCCCGATCCCCAGTGCAGATGCAAACATTTTCAGTTTTCAATAAACATAACTCGTAACATCTCTTATGAACATCTTTCGTGATCATTTTCTGCATCACGAAAATAATCTAATTACTAAATATTACTTTGTATGAAGCTGTTTAACATGAACAAATGTTATTTGCTATAACAAGCATGTTTTACCGCTTGTAGCCTTTCTTCTCCGCATCTCAGGAGATGGAGAGGGGGTTGGTAGGTAGTCTGTGTTTGAGGAGGTGGAGTCATTCTTTTGTGTTACAGGCTCTACACTCGCATCCACCAGCCAGGTGATGGGCACCCCACCCAGAGGGTTCTTATAGCGGGCATACTGCAGGGCATCGGTAATCCACCGGATATCTCGCCACATCTCGTCCATTTGCTATTATAACACCACAGATAAATGTCATCAGTTATAAATGTCATCAGTGAAAAACACTGTATATACATTCACAGTACATTTGAAACACCAACTCCAGTAGATTAATTAACTTGAAGAGAAACACACGCTATTTTGAAAGTGACTGAAGAAAACATCAATATTACAAAACTGCAAATCATTACAGAAGCAATCTGTTCCAATTCTGAGCTGTGCCAGTCAATATGTTACTTTGTGTTAAAACGTGGTTGACTAATACTTCAGTATGGCAATCCAAGAGCCAACGGAACAATCGCCATGCCATTACATGTCGCAATGACTAACACTATAACCCATTTTGTGTCCATGTTCTCCTTTTTTAATATTACAATTTAGTGGTTCAGAATTGCTCTTTAGAAGCTCAGGCTGAAATAAAGTGAGCAGTAGTGTGTGTTTTCAATCAGAGCTGTTGACTACCACACAGTGAATCTCCTCAATTCCCACTTTCATATTTTCCATTCTTGAAACTTACTATGCAATTGTATTTACAAGGGGCTCATTTCACACGGGAGGGGAAAGCACAGAAAAAACTAAGCTGGGTAGAAGAAAAAAAGCTGCAATTTGAACTCCTTCTAGCAAATGCCATGTGAGATCCAACTTAGGGGAATGAGGGTTGACACCAGAGGATGACTCCTTTGGAAAGTATGCTGGGGCTAATGACAAAGGAGGGACCAGAGCATGACAAGTGAAATAATATAGAAGGGGTTGCTTTCACTCGCAAGAGAGGCCAATTCAACAAATCAGCGTTCATTTTGATGTTGTTGGCAGGGAGGTACTGCAACAAATTGGGGAAAAGTACTCAAAAGATGGTGACGTATATATGATACATGATATTAGTTCATGAGTATCAGTCTTCTGCCACTTAAAATAATGTATTTTTATAAATATATTATAATATTATATGTAAATATATAATATTATATGTAATATTTTAAAGACATTCAAGAATTTTGTTTTAAATTCCTTACACTGACTTTTCCAGTCCTTTAAATAACTTAAAGCAACTGGTCTATATGATAACCATCTATAACCATCTATAAGATTACCACATATTTGGTTGTGAGCGAGAAAGGTTTGGAGATCAAAATCTTATTTAAAAGTTGGGTATGAATGTGAGATGCAATAAATAAATTCACTCACTAACTCAAATTTAGTCTAGATAGCATACTATACCTGGCCCAAATAAGCTCTTCCTTAAGAGTACTTTGTGTCACGGATGCTTCATCTTTGAATGACACTATTTGCAGCATGTGTTTAAAATGCATGTTTTGCGGTCCGTCTGCCTCAGTGCCTTGACAGGACCTCACAGTGGAAAACTTCGCCTCTCACACAAGAGTGGGCCCTTAAGCGCTTTCCACCAATGTGCCGTTTTGACAGACGTGGCCCTTTTTTTTTGCTTGCTTCTTAGTGGAACATTAAAATTTTCGTGCTAATTGATGCCACATTGCGTAGCCACACACAGCCACGCAGTCACTCGCATTGATTGGTATTCTTTTTCTCCCCTCATCACTCCTAGGCAGTGTGTAATCTGCGGTTAGAGTGCCACTTTTTTCCAGAGCCTCTTGGATCCGACATCACACAAACACTCTTGTGGTTTTGTGGTCAATCTCAATTAATAGTCCAGACCGTGGTGGCGAAGAGGGATTATTTCAGCCCAGTGCTCTGAACAGACAGCTCTCTTTCAAGTCCTGTTGTAAGACTCTGCTAAGCTGGTATTGAAATTTCAACACAAGAAAAACAAGCCATTTTACAGTTTATATGTCTAGTAGTTATACTTTATGACATCAATAAACTATTCTAATTGGATTATTAGCTTAAGTTGTTTTTGTAGTCTGACGTTTCACACACTTCGGCATGTCTGGGAATATGCATGAAAGCCATCCCAACTGTAGCGAATTATCAAATGTTTCATCATTGGCTTTGATATCAGAGATTTGTAATAGAATGATGAAAGAAAAAGAAAGGCAGTTTTGTGTTGAGTCTACAGTTGAGCTGGGCAATATGACAATATTTATCATTATCATGATAAATTATGTCACAATACAATTCAACAAGCTGTTCTGAACACAATGTGGACAGGCAGTACTCATAGAACATCTACTTTTACAGCATTTAGCAGACGCTCTTATCCAGAGTGACTTACAAGAAGTGCTTTGTCTATCTAGGGAAAGTATCTTTGCTAGTTACCAATAGGTGAGAGAGAAAGACAGTCCTGAGCTCAGATACTGCTAAGAAACAAAAAGTCACTGTTGATACCCAGAACAATGACCAACCGCATGTTTCATTACAAATAGAACAACATTAGTCCCTTGTAACACAGTCACAGTATGTGAAACACTGGATATCAATCACTGTATTCAAAGTTTTAGATACTAATTTTCTTTACTCTGTTCCAACTGACTATGTGACGTATGTGACATACTGTGTATTGTGAAAATATATTTCACTATTTTTGCCATACCGCGTACCTCTAGTCTGCAGTACTAAATATCAGATAAATACCTGAATAAAGTCCAGTATATGCTGGTGTCTCTGCTTTGCCGTTGCCAGTTCAGTGTCAGTAATGGCCTCTCTAAGAGCCTGTTGGGTGATCAGGGCGTCCAGGTCAAGCACAGAGGACAGGCGGCAGTACAGGCCAATAAACTTCTCCTTATATGCACAGAAGTGAACTACATAAATACATACATGAGGAAAAAGAAAAGGGAGAAGTTACTCAGTATCTCATTATAGCTGTAATACATAATAGCTGGCTCCTCAAACTTTATTTGGCTAGATTTGTGCTGTGTGAAACCAGGATCCTTCTGAATTATCTACACAACAATTTAGTACCTTAAGTTGAAAGGCTATCATTATTTCCCCCGAACACTAACAATTCAACCCATCAGTGCTGCCTTTAGTGGAAATCTATGGGTGGTTTAAAAGTGTCTGCTCTTCAGACCAAAACGACTCCACGGTATTAAATTTCAAATGTGAACATTCAAAACTTTGCAAATAATGTTCCATCAACCAAACAAGCTACTGAGCATTTTAAATTATAGGCATAGTTATGCATATTAACAAGATTTGGATGTTCACAACAAAATGCAGCCTGCAATTTAAAGAAAAACAATCTGCCATTGTTTACACAGATTTTGTTTAATTATAATATCGATTACTTGTTTAACCTTTCCTCATTTTAAAACAGTCTGGAACGGGAGGGGGTGTTTGGCTAGCTGCAGAGTAGACAGCTCTCCTGCTGCTGTGTGTATGTGTGGGTCTGTGTGATTTACTGAAGCTCCACTGGGAGCATGATTGGGGGCAGAGGAGAAGGAGGGGGTAAAGAATCTGTGGACTTTATAAGGCCAACTGAGCTAATATTGTAGGGGTTGAAACAGAAGCCAGTGTACCAAGCTCAAACATTTGAAGAGGGAGGTTGAGGAACCCCGAGTGGGGTGTGTAGGGATTGGCCTGGCCCGGGGCAGTGCACACGTCATCTGAGGCAGGCAGCAGCAGAAGAAAGGACACATTGTGACCCAGCTCTAGCACCTCCTGTGTGTAGAGACGGAAGTGCTTGGCCTGCACAAAGGACAGACACACACACACACACACACACACACACACACACACACACACACACACACACACACACAAGATTCTATGAAAGTGAAACAATGACACACCATATTAGCCAGGCAAGACAAAAACAAGACTTCAAGATGTTAAAACTTCTAAGACTTCATCTTTGCTTTTCTGTAAGTCGAGTTTGGTTGAACATCACTGACTCATCAGAATTTTTTGTACAGTAATTTGTACATATCATATGTTCACTCTCTACGCTCTTAAAATAATAATGGCAAAATGTGCTCTTTGTAGCAATGCCACAAGTCAAGCATTTTTAGTTCCTGTGTGAGTTGTGCGAGTGTGAAGGACATTTTTAAAATTAATTATCCACATAATGTAAACTTTCCATCATGAGAGTAATTTGCATATCTATATCTATATATATATATATATGTATGTGTGTATATATATATATATATATATATATATATATATATATATATAATGTGTGTTTATAACATAGAAATCTATTTAAACATTGCACTATGAAATTACACATATCCAAAAAAAAAATTACATGTGAAAATTGTAAAGTTCTTCCTAGGTGATGTCCAAGTAAGAGCAACTAATTCCAACACTGCTTTGCTTGCTTTGGTGCTGTTATAAGCCAATGTGCTGGCAGTGTGATGTACAGTACCTGGTGTAGAGGTAGATTGATCTGGCGGAGCAGGCTCTTAATGGCTGTCTGGAGCTCAGAGAAGAGCAGGGGGGCATGGCAGTCTGCCGCCTGATCTGCTCTTTCCACCTCCTCAGGGCCAGACAGGGTCTGAAGCCATTCCCACTCATCCCTGGGTGGGAAGAGACGGCACTCAGTAAACATGCACACACAGAAACACACTACCAGCACATTACCCTCTGCCCAGGCACCCACTGTGGAGTGTGCCACTCCACACGCCCATTACGTGATGGTGGAGTTTCCAGGAGCGAGTGGGCAGCCAGGGAAGCCGCGCTAGTTCCTGATATGGAGAGCTAAAGCTCTGAGTGAATAAAATGTTTGCCACCAACCACTAAACGCCTCCTTATTTTCAGTCGGAACGTCTAGTTCTGAGACAAAATGTGGGAAAGTTCCATTAGTGCCACCCTCACACTGAGTAGGGCCCCGTGGAAAGGACGGCACTTCACTACTCTGATCTACTCAACTTACAGAAAATATGACTGTACAAATGTGGATGCCTAGATGGCTACAGACACCTTTTTCTTAAAACCTCAACGTATAGATAATTTAACCTTGTCATGCCTAACATCTTACTGGCGATATGTTAACACTTTTAAGTCGGCCATCAGAAAAACGCAGGTCCATGTTGGCCATTTGGAATCAGAGCTTTCTGAGTGCTACTATGCTTTCTATCCCTGTGTATAAGAAGTATCATGCTGCCTTTATTGTTGAATGAACTGCAATAGTTTCTACGCAAGCATGCGCAAACACGTTCAGTATCAAATTCACATAGATAAGGATTTTTGTTGACCTGTTTAATTAAAGCAACAATTAAAAGTGTTATTGATGTTTGACGTGTATTCACACTGATAGCTTTGCTCCTTCAGAATGGCAAAGTGTAAATAAACATCTACAAAGTTTATGAGATCATGTAATTTATATACCAAAGTAAATGTGACAGCAGGACTGAGACATCATGTTTTTAGTGGAGAGGAATGGCTTAGAATGGAGAAATAAGATGCTTTTTTGGCTCAGTTAACAAAGAAAACACTTCTATTTGGCCACTACTAC
Source organism: Pygocentrus nattereri (assembly GCF_015220715.1). Taxonomy (NCBI): domain Eukaryota; kingdom Metazoa; phylum Chordata; class Actinopteri; order Characiformes; family Serrasalmidae; genus Pygocentrus; species Pygocentrus nattereri. Next base: position 23,892,473 of record NC_051223.1, on the reverse strand, counting down.
TTGGCATCAACTAAGTGCTAATGCTATGATTATTCTTTTAATTCACTTTGTACACTTTAAACAGCCTTTTAGAAATAAACATCTCTTTGTGGATACTACAGCAAAGAAAAAAAAACAATTTTGTTGCACCGCACCATTCAGAAGAAAGACATATATAAAGACTACGTAGTTAGAAGCCAGTAAGCCACAGATGGTGTAACAGAGAGCATTTTACTCCAGCTCACAAGGATACATAAGTATCTGGTGGGTAAGCTGCTGGAAAAAAGAGAATTTCTTTGCTCCAGAGATTTTCCTCGAGCCGTGAGTGGGCATCATCCTGTGTGAGCCTCCCGCTGACTTCCACGCTCCGGCCCCATAGTAAATTTAGTTTTACTACCACACCGAGCAGCAGGATAATGCTCTCCCTGTCTGGACCTACCTACCGGGGTCAGCGTCATGACCTGGGATGAAAATAAATAAATAGCTCCTTTACCGAACAAAAACAAACAGGAGTTTTGTTTTGCTCATAAAAAATGGCCATGTCAAGAAAGTATGTTCGCCTGTGGTGAGGGGAGCATTCCACGACAACCCAGAGCTTTAACATATTTCAATATTTCATCTTTACAGGCGCACGCTCTCTTCATTTATCCATTGTACCAATGAGAAATGTCCATTTGTTGGCTCCTGTATTATAAAAGGTGCACAACTGGACTTTTCATCAGCGATATGGTTACATGGAAAACCTTGTTCAATAAAAAAAAAAAAAAATACACACACACACACACACACACACACATATATATATATATATATATATATATATATATATACTATATATATATATATATATATATATATATATATATATATATTTTTTTTTTTTTTTATTTAATGTAATATATTCAGCACAAAGCAAGGTAATTATCAGGTGTACACAACCTATCTTGCCACTTGGATTAAACTCAACAAGTTAATCAGAAAAGATGAAGCTATGAGTGGGAGAGAGGCTGTACACATGAGCACACGAGAGGGTCATTCATTCATTTGATCGCACAGTAAGGCCCAGCGTACAAAGCAATTCATTTGAAATCTCTCGCTTTCAAAACGAAATGTAACTTCCAGGTTTGACGTCAAGGTTTCTCCAAAATTAACCTCAAATGTAAAGCAGTAAGGCAAAGATTTGAAAGAAATGCAAAAAATGATGACCATAATGATGAAATGCATCGTTATTCCAGCTTTCTAAGATGATTTTCTGTATTTTGTTCAGTGATGAAAAGATGTTTTGAGCATCTACCTGGAAACGTTCCAGTTGTCCCGTATCCTGGCATGGCAGAGCATGTTAGGTGTTCGTTGAGGGACCAACACCTTAATCTGATCCACAGAGCTGCTGAGCTTCAGGTAGCCCAGGTACAGGCCTGGAGACAGCCGGTGCTGACTGCGCCTCTGGTATGCTAGAATGTCCTAAAAAACACAGTACCAGCACACTCACAACGTGAACCACACAAAACAACAAATGGAACAGTCTGACAATCGACCAAACGTTATTTAACCATATCAAACAGAGCATCTCACTGGCAATTGAGAATTTGACGACGCTTCCTTTAACTCGCTTTAATCTGCAGTCAGAGTAGTTATGCCACAAGCATGTCTACACTAGTGAGAGTAAAATGTATTAGCTTTCAGTGTGCTATCTTTTTCTTGTTTTGTTTAATCAAAATATAATCATAATGATAAAATGTGACTTAGAGTAGACTTTGCTATTCCTGTGTTTTCTTGTTCAAAAATGAATTGTTCTCATTAATACATTATATTCTTTAAAAATCAAATAAATGCACCAACGGCCTTGAGAAATCATGTGATTCATGGAGAAGATCAGATCAAACGGCAGAAACAACCACACTTTTACATTAGCCTTAAAGCTGGTCTGAATAAACTTAAATTGAGATAAATAAATGCTAGCTATATGTCAGTTGTAGAGGATATGAATCAAAGCTTATTCAAGCTAAAAAGAACAGGAAAGTAAAACGCTATAAATGTCTTTATGCTTCAAACTACGGATGTGCAAACTGAACCCATTTGTGCAAAAGCAACACTGATCTAGCAGAACTTTTCATACAAAATAAGTTCTACAAAGGTCTATACCCCAGTTCTACCTGTATGGTGATGAGCAGAATGTCCAGAGCGTAGGGCTCCTCTGGAGTAGATAGAGACTTCCTCTGGCTTTGCAGTTTGGACACCTGCATCCACTTCCCGTTAAAGAAAGAGTATAGGCTCTCCATCTCCCTTACTGTCACAAGCAGCACGTTACCATGGCGATCCTTAATGGGCTCGTAGTGGACACGGCCCAAGTTGTGGGTGCCCAGAAGGTTCTGTGTGGACAGGAAGATGTATGACTGTGATTAAGAAAGGATGTTCTCTAGCATGCTGCAATACTGATTCAATAGTCCTCTTATGAGTTCAGTGGGTCTATAGTGCTAACAAAAGATAAAGTGGATATAACAGTGCAGCAAGGGTGAGCTTTTAATCATGACTGCCTTCCAAAACAAATAGCTCAAGCTGCTGGATAGCAGCACCTTTAATTGCCCAATTTTATGCAGTCTGAACTCAAGTCCACACAAGCTACATAAGCCACCCAACCATTCAAACCAAGCAGAAATGTTACAAATTTCTCACTGTGGATTATCAGACGCAATTCAATTTGTGTGTGGCAAGGCTGGAATCTCATTAGGCTAATAAGACGCTATTGAGTCTAATGATGAGCTGGCAGACCTGCAGTTGGCCAGCGGCAGCCAGCATCTTCTGCCTGGACTGCAGTGTGGAGGAGGACGAGTTGGAAATAGCCATACTCTGCCTGAGCCACCGGACATCCTCCCACATACACGAAAGCTGTAGAATAAATTAGCATATTTATATAAACATTTATGTACCTTAAAAATAATTTGAAAGATTAATGCAGTAACAGCAAGACTTGTATGTACTGTAGTGCCATAACAGAATAAACGGGAATCATTTAGGTTAACATGTTCATTATTTTGGCGGATGTCCCTGTCATTTAACAATAAACTACGGTTTATAAAAATATCCACAAACATGCAGTTACTTAACTAGAGCAATTCTTCACCCTCCATTACCCGAGCATAGTGGTCAAGCGGAGTGTTTGTCATACCTTGGTAAACCACAGAAAGTCCTGCATGAGGGAGCTGCTGTAGGAGTCCTCCACCTCCACGATGGGAATCTGATCCTCATTAGTTACCAGCAGACTGTCCTTATGATAAAATACTGCAGCTATGTAGATCCCTCTGGAACCCAGGCGAAAAGACACACTCAGTGCACAAGAGATTACACAGGATGACAGAAAACAGTAACACATGCCATCGTAAGAGCTGAGTTAAGCATTTAAAGTATACTGACCTTTTGAGGGTTTTAACAAATTTGGTGGAGGAATGAAAGAGATGTTTTAGGCTTCTAGAGACAGACTGCTTGCGACTGGTGTTCTGCAGCTTCGAGGTGTCTGAAAGTCAGAGAGAACCAAGGTTTATTCACACGGAGGACAGACTGATGGAAATGCAATGCCTTTTGTAAGCTAAAATAATAATTATATATAACAATAAACTGAAGGTTTTAGCACAGTGTCTTCTCTGCCACATATGCTTAAAGAAGAATGCTGAAGGCCAAAATACATGTATATCTTTCTTTCTTTTTCTTTCTAAAAATAAAGGTGTCAAACAGGGTTCTTGAAAGCAATGCCACAGAAAAACCTTTTTTCTGAACTTTCAGTCTGTAATGCACGTTTCCACGGAAGATAGAATCATTTTTCTATAAATGAATTGTACACGTGTGAACCTTTTTTCATCAAAGAAAACAATTAAATATTTTTTCTTAGAACCACACATTCAAGCTAAAAGCCATATTGAATCTTTTTGCGTGTAGGCTGCTTCCTCCATGCAGATAGAGAAAAATTTTTTAAAACCCAGGTTAAAAGCTTAATGTGTTTTGTCCTCAAACGTCTGGAAGTGACAACAGGCAAACTAATACAGCACAAGGCCTGAGCATATTTTATAAGGAACAAGAAATGGGTGAAACAGAGATGCATCGTGTGAGAGTGTGCCTCAGGGCTGCAAAAAGGAAAGGGTCAGGAGGGTCAAGCCACCGACAGAAGAGTTATCTACAGCTTTTTAGCTGCGTATCTCCTGCTTAAAATGCAGCCATATCAGTGCGCCTTTCAGTGATGCCTATCTTCAGACGACCCTGTTTTCATGAAATCAAGCGTCACGTAATTGCCCCCCATGTAAACAGCACGGCAGACGGAACAATTCATGTGGCTCAGAAGCTGTTTACAACGTGCAAGTGACCAGTAGAAAAAATCAGTCACCACGAGAGCAATCACGCTAGCTCTAGTCTCTCTGTCTCCACAGGATGGGGGAGCACGAGTGGGGGGAAACTTTCCATCTAAAAAATCCTATCAACCCCCTGTGCGCTGCTGTGTCTTATGAGCCCCGAAAGAGTCCTGTCCTTTTAACTCAACAATTGGCCGCAGTGTCTAGGAAACAGTATGTGCTCACAGACATGTGAAACACTCATGCAAGATTTGTTCTTCTGAAGTTGGGACTGTATTCCACAAAAAATCATTCAGGATGAATATCCTATAATCAAGGTTAGCTGCAAACAGAATAGATCACTGTAGACCCCTCATTATATGTTATGGTATAAGTTGATTATAATTTAGTTACATAACGAATTACCTTTACATTAAATTTTTCTATACTGACAGATTTGAGTGTCAATAAGGAGTAGCTGAATACACATTAATCTCTTGATGTGAAGTGAAGAAGCTGAGAGCATCAATCACTAGTATGGCTGCCGTGGAGCTGAGAAACAGAGACAGAGACAGCAGACTAGGTTACTTGTTTAGCTAATTTGTGTAACACATAAACAGCCATAAAACTATATGAATTTCACTAAAGACTAAAATAATTAGCTGAGTATTCAATCCTGAATCCTGAATCTGAACTTGGACAATGGAAAATGAACTTGGCTATCTATTCAGCAAACAAGCTAAACTGACTATAAAAACACATCACGTAACAAGGATTTAACTCCTTAAATTCATTTATGGATCATTGCTACTATCTAAGCAAATATCCAGCCAGAATCTCCTTGAATCCAGAATCTGACAGCACTATGCTTGTGTCTTTCAGCATCTTTGGAATGTCTATCATAAAAAGGAATGTAAAAATGTGCAACTACTGGAATATTTTGATTCATAGTACTGAAAACTTATATTTGAATATTTGTTCAGAAACACTGTATATCTGAAGCATCTAAAGTGCTAATAGGGCCTGCTCTAGAATAGCATGCCCAGCACTGCCACATTTAAAAACTGCTATCAAAAAATGCATGCAAAAAATATGAATGACTTCAACATATGAAATGTTTTTAATAAAACATATACTCACAACATGCTCAGAAAAGAATAGTGTGTCATATTATGATGTAATGTAATACAATATGATAAAGTTTCGCCATGTTGCCCACCCCTATGTAAGACCATGAAGGAAATAAGTACATTAGTCCATTACACTAGTACAAATATCTGTGCTTACTTTCCTGTATCACGCTGTTCATTGTTACTCATTCTTCTGTAATTCACATGAAAAACATCAAAATAACACTGATATCTCATAACGGGAGTCAGTTGTGTCACTGCAGCTCTATTTAATGTTTTTCGTTCGAAAAATGACATCCTGAAGATATGCAATCTACATAATACACTGGAAGCACTGTGCAAAGCATACAGTGTAAGAGAAAGCTACAGTGGTTCAATGGACAGGGCAGCTTTCCATAAGCATGGCTGCTGCTGCTGCTGTTGCATGTGATGATAACTCAGCCACCGAAATTGTATTTATTTCTTGCTCTGGAGGTTAACTGACTTTGACAAGCGGATTATATGACATGAGTGCATTGGCCTCCCATGCCGCCAAACTGTCACCCCAAATAAATAAAGAAATGCTTTTTCATTTATGAAAATAAAAAATGGATCACCTTTGATTAATGACTTGGCAATCCATCTGTCTGCCGTGCGCACTGAGTGTGACCGTGAAATGAGGTGAGTGAGAGTGAAAGAGAGTGGGAGTGTGTAAGAGAGATGCAGGGGAGGAGTGCTGCTAGCGTTCTCCATTTTCGAAGTAATTTAGTGAAGGTCAACAGAGCCTTTTCAACATATGCGAAGCTAGCGAGCTCATCTATAATGGTCCGAGCAAGACTTTCCAGACCCTCACTCACAGAAGCAGCTTACATAGTCAGCGAGAGAGCAGAGCTGAGGAGGTGTGCGTGCATGTGTGTGTGAGTGTGTGTGTGTGCGTGCGTGTGTGTGTGGGTGTCGCTGTGTCTCATGCTGGAACACAGAGAGCTGTGTGTAGCACACACACACACCCCTCGGCCTGTGAGCACCCTCTCAGCTCCACATATACACATCATAAATTAAGATAACCTCCCCTTAAATGAGCAGTGCTTTTTTTTCGCCGTGGTTTTTATAGTGGTGGCATTGTACCAGCGCTGATTAATTTTGCAGATTTATTTTCGAACACCGTCTCTCCAAAAATAAACTGGGTAAATACATCGCCCCTGCCAGCATGTGTGCTTGCGAGCGCGGGACACGCACACATGCTCAGCGAGACACAAACAGACGTGAGAGAGCACTACGTCTCGAGTGCTCCGAATCGAGAGCACTCTAAAAGCTTAATTCTTCTTGAAGGAACGGACGTAAGAGGGGGTTTTCTGTCAGGCATAGTGGGAGGCAACATTTCTGTTTTTCTACTTTTCAGTGCAAATCCTTAAACATCACGAATCGTGAGGGAGAACCATAAACAACTCTCAAATAGTCTTTTTCTTCTAGAATCAATTATCCAGTATAATGTCGTTCGAGACTCTGGCAGCCATCCCCCCACTGACATCACTGACTCATGTGTTGACTCATAAACAGATGAGTGATGCAGACTTTTTTTCTCTCTCTCCTCCCGCCAGTGGCGGCGCGCATAGCTGCCTAATGAAGCTGGTGTTTGTGAGCGCTGAGCTACTGTCAGCACAGGGAACAACACTCCTCTATGCCCCTCCAGCCAGCTCCTGGATTAGGGAGTGGGCCACAGGCCAAAGCTGGCGCTCCGCTCTCCACGTATAGCCGCCACGCTACGGCCGGCCTGCCCTGATCTGCAGAGGTGTTTGCACTCCGGCCCTGTGATTTACAAAGCTACAGTATACCAGCAACACGCTCAACCTATAAATGCGTGGAATCCAAAATGGATAAGTGTATTAAAAGATTATTTATGTACACAATTCCCCAGCGCCCCTGCTCCTGTCTCCTGGCAGGTCCCGAGGAGGCTGGACGAAAGGCTGAGAGAGCGCATTCACATTGCTCTGGATAGCCTATAGTGGAGTAAAAACATTTTTACCATGCTTCATTTCTCCACTTTAATACAGAGTTAATCTACTGGAAGAAGTGTGGGCTTAAAGGAAGACGAGAATGAGACTTAAGGAGAAAACAGCTCTGGTGAGTAGGCAGACAGAACAGAAAGAGAGAGAGAGAGAGAGAGAGAGAGAGAGAGAGAGAGGGAGAGAGAGAGAGAGGGAGAGAGAGAGAGAGAGAGGGAGAGAGAGAGAGAGGGAGAGAGAGAGAGAGAGAGAGGGAGAGAGAGAGAGCCTTATGAGGGCTATAAAGAAGAGATGAAAAACAATAAAGAGAGAGAAGAAACGAGGGCTGACACAAAAGACGTCTACAAGCTGCGTGAAAAACAGAGTTGATGAGCATGACGTTATTTCTGCATTCGCCATCTGAGCTTCTCATGCTGATGTCAGGCTCCTATATCTGCAGCACAATCAAAGCACAACATGAAGGACGTGTGTCTGTTACAGACATTCACAGCCATGACTTTCTGGAACAGATGATACACAAATCTGTACACTAATCACCATTAAAACTACATTAAGCTACACACTTTAAAAATAGAGTCCTAAATTGACCTACATGCTTCATTTACAAAAACTGTTCTTCAAATAAACCATCCATTCTATAGCCCCTTTCTGATGGCCCCCTAGTGGTCATTCTGCTAGTATTCTGCTAATATTTCTATACTGATATTATCAAATAAATTATTTCCCCCCCCTAAACTTCATTATAAGATTACCCAAGACACTGCTGGCTCTCTGTTCTCTGATAAGTAAAATATTGTGACTCTGGACTGAGCTGCTAGCAAGCAATATGGAACATGGTGAAACTCCCCCAGCAGTGAAAAAATTTCACACCTCTCCAAAAAGACGGCTGTGTTGAGCAAAATGGACAAAAGAAAAAACTGCTGCTTCAATAAGAAAAGCATTTAAACACCATAAAAACACTTTTATAGAAATGTTGACTTTCTCGCTCACCTGTAAAGATGAATATCCAGTTCACTTTTGATTTTATAAATCATACACAGAAACTGCATGTTATGGCTACTGTGAAAATTAATTAAGAAATAAAAGTGCCTGTTCAGTGTCGTTGCTCCAAAGTATCATTTTTGGGACCTTTATGTTTAGTTTATTTTATCAGCTACAGCCACAACAAATTTCTTGTTTTCTCCCTACCAGTCTTGGCAATATAGAACATACATCACCAGCAATTACAAATATCATAAATTCCAGCAGTTGTAGATCCAACTCTAACACAACAGACTCTTCTGGAGTATCTGAATATCACAACCTTGTTAAGTCGAGGTTGAAACAAAATTCTTCAGAATAACAAATCTATAGTAGAGTCATGCACATCTAACCCATACTATATGTATGTACTTTTAATGATGCATTACATTTTTTGAGCAAGGGTGGTTTACGATCTTAATGGCAAGTGTACAGAATAAGTAAAATCTCATTATATTCACATACAGCTTCAAAAAGTCTATTATTAATATTGAGATTATTAGTCATTATGCACACACAAATATCACACACTGTATATCTGAGGACACACCAACGTCTCGGCATGAAGTTATAAAGGTTTCAAACAGTGTCATGCGATAATCCATGTGATTGCAGCTGGAATATTTTCACGCAGTTCCTGCACATTTTGCGGTAGGGGTGGAGTGTTGAAAGTGCATCCAATCGCATCCCACACATTTTCAATCTGGGACAAGTCTGGCGATGCAGCTGGCCATGGCATAGTATCAGTGTCTTCAAGGCAAGCTCTTGAGATGGTAGTAGTATGCGGACAAGCATTGCCCTGTTGGAATAGTGCACCAGAATATGTGATTAGAAAAGGTAGGGTCACTGGTTGCAGGACCTCTGTAATGTAACGTTGGGCTGTCAAAGTGCTTGTAATGAAGACCAAAGGTGATCTGACATCATACAAAACTGCACCCCACACCATAACACCATGCCTTCTGGACATGTGGCACGTGACAACAAACCGTTCATCGTGACGCTGACCATGGTGCCTTCACACATGGATTTGTTGGTTGTCTCAATAAGACAAAAGTGGGACTTGTGACTGAAGATGAAGATGAGTTATTCCATGACAGTCTGGCATGAAACCACTGCAGTCTTTGGAGACGTTGATGTGGTGTTGAGGGCAGTCGTCGTAACAGTCTGCATGCATGTAGTCCTTCTGCCAATGGTACCGGTACTAACAGGATGACTCATGGAGGGCATCACTGCTCAGCAAATCTCCTTAATCGTGGCTTAGGGTGGGTCACTCCATGCATGTTGGACAGTCCTTCAGTTCTCCCTCTCTGTGGTTCATGCTGGTCTCCCAGATTCTTCATGTTGCTGGTGCTTGCCTTCTATCTACTGCTGCCAACAATGTGCTATGATAACATCTGCATGAATGGTATGGAACACATGTCGATCAGAGCATTCCACTTCCGGGAGCCCTCTTGAGCTCTTCCAACTGCTCAAATTGCTTTCAAACTCTTCTCCGAGGCATACTTTGCTTGCAAAGGATGCTACTAACACAACAGCATGAGTCAGAATGGAACGCAACGGGACGACCTTATATAGTCAGTCAGGTACAGCACTGAGGTCCGTCCACACCACATGCACAACCGAGTGTGACACTTCAATCATTTACATGTCTCACAACCTACCCACCAAGTTTCATTCCTATCGACGGACTCCTTCTGGGTGCAACTATTTTTTTGACGATGAGTGCATATTACACGTGCACAGCGTGCCACATTTTATGACCATATTGTGCAGACCTTTTTAATACCTAAAAATAGAAATCAGTTTAAATGTTGCCATCTTCTTTGCAAAAACTGAGTAAAGAGCTAATGAAAGCCCTGCCTTGGGAATAACTATCCTCCACACATTTTATCAGCAATCATCACTCAAACCTTTCAGCTATTTAACCCCTTAAATGGCCAGGATCTGCTGGCAGGTCTAAACGTTTATGACACACATCTAACTTAAGAATAACAGATCATTTTTACTACAGTCAATGTGGTTATGTAATAATAAACATTAGGTTGTAATAATCCTAGAATTGTATGGTTTTGGTGAAAAAAGTGTTCATTTTCTTCATTTACCTATACTTTGGAAAAAACCCAAATCACTATTTAGGCAAACCTGTTCTTTGTATCAGTGAAGACACTTGATGAACATCAACCTGAGCACTGCAAAATATACCTAATTTATTAGGAAATATTAGGAAACAGTTATTTTATGGTAAATCCTGAAATCTCCTGTTAAAGTCAATGCCTCTAAAACATCTTCTAAGTTTTATGTTTCCAAGAACCATTGGGCTGGGAAAAATGTTAATCCAACAAAATTATATTTCACCCCCATATTTTCGAGATCCTCCTTGATATCATGTTTCAGTTGGAAATATATCAAAGTACAGAAAGAAAATGTGCTGTGATTTCCTGCTCATGTTTACTTTATGAGAGTGGAATTTTTTTGCTCAATCAAACATCAAACATCAGAATATTTCAAAAGGCAAGCTTTCCTAAAATTTGACAGCTGGTATACTTTCAAGTTCGAGTTGATTTTTTTCCCTAATTATTATTTCATATTTCAAGGACTTCTGCATTTCTAATTGTGTCTATGGAATATGCAAAATGCAAAATCTCAAGGGAGGCATCGCACATTATGAAAATAATGGGCCGCAAACTTGTAAGTGAAAAGTAAAGTTATTATTACTTAGTGTAACTCTAAGACAAAGACAACATATTGTTAGCTATAATTGTCTATCATAACTTAGTCCAAGCTAAAACATTAACTCCTTAACTGGCCAGGGATCACCAACTGGGCTAAAGTATTACACACTTCTATAACCTAAGAATAGCCCTGCTAGTTTGCACTGACGCCTTTGCAGTTACTGAATAATTAGCCTTAATGGGTTAAAACAACATTATCAGCAATCATGGCAAAAATAAAGATGCTTATTCACCACCCCAACAGTATGAGTTGGAATGAGTGTGCAGTAATGGGTGTGACAGAGATATATAGAAAAAGATACACTGCCAACATAGAGAATTTTCACTTAGAGAAAGAGTGATATGGAGCGTGTGTGCTGATGTATTTGTACCTCCGCAGCTGTAGTGTTGGTGTGTGGCTCGGACCTGCTGCAGCAGTCTCTCCATGGCCTCAATATGTCCTCTCTTCCGTGACTCTCTACCATCACACTCCTTCCAGTCTGACATACACAGAAACAATTCATATTAAACCCCTGAAATGTTGCCCCCTTAAAAATCCAACATGACTTTTAAAATCAACTAAAAAACCTTTTTTAACTCAAGAATAGTTAAGAACAGATTTATGGTTACTTCAGGTTGTGTGTAGACATAAGGTACTGTGCAAAAGTCAGAGACCACCTTTCATGTTTTCAATTTCAAGTTAAAACCGACACTAAAGTTATTCAATTCACACCATCAGGGATAAAGCTGAAAATATGTATTAAACAGAAAATTACACAAAACAATCAACAACCAAATATAATATCATTTTCAGTATTTAGCGTGATCACCCCTTTTTTTTACAGCTTCTGTTCTTTTTGGGAGACTTTCAGTTTCTTTCAGTTTTCTACACTTCCAAAGTTCAGTCTTAGAAACTGGTTGCATTTTCTGATTCTCACAATCAAAATAATCCAAATACATTCAGTGATGTTGAGATCTGGACTTTTGATTGTGCATTCCATTGTTCTAAGAACACCAGCAGCTTCTCCGTTTCCTTTGCTCAGTAAGGGCTTCGTGACAGCTACACGTCCTTTCAAACCCATAGTGCTGAGTTGTCTTCTCAAAGTGGAAGGATGGACAGAAACACCTGTGGATTTCTTCAGATGTGAAGCAATAGTGGAGCTTGATTTTCTCCTCTCTCAAGTACTATTTATCTGATGGTGAAAATTTTAGTGGTCTACCAGGTCGTGTGTGGTTGTTAGGAGAACCATTTTCACAATACCTTTTCATTATTTTTTATATTTCTTCTAAAAATGAACAAGTATTAATTAATGGTAATTTTGGTAACTTAACACCAGTAGTTTTGACTGGAATTTAAATAAATGAATGGTGGTCTCTAACATTTGCACTGTACTGTGCTAAAAATAAAAGACATATAAAAAGACATAAAACTTCAAACTCACTGCCTGCTTACTGAGTCTATATGAATCAATGACAAGAATGCAACATTTCCAGCATATAAATTGGATCAACATAAATGCTGGAATCCATTCGGAACAAATAAATTCAAGATGGAATTGCTTCTGCCATTAATTCACTATAAAAAGCTCAAAAGCATTGTGCCTGCTTTCTTTGTGTGATCTTGTAAACTGCACATCAGGCAGCTGGATCAGAAGCGTTCCTAACTTTGTTAAAAGGCTTGGCAAAAATGGGTCATGAAAAGTAAATTCACTGCAGTGCTAACTTCAGTAAGTTAACTGAAACATTTATGCTGAAAAGCACATGAAATGGACTAAAATCAGATATGTTGAGTAGGTAGATTGGTAAATCTTCCATTTCCAGCTCATCTTTATATTCTACTATTTTTCAACATACAGGAGAACAACCTTTATTTGTACTGTGTACGGCAGATTGATTTGACTCCATGTAGGCCCAGCCTTCCTGACAAATTAATGTGAACATAAAACATCAGACTACCAAATTAGATTTGCCAAGCCCCGTTTAAACCTCAATGAGCCACTTGAGATTCGCAACCCACAGTTTAAAAAACAGCACTTTAAGAGACAAATGGACACACATATGTGCAATGCAAACACTTTTTTAAATCCATAATGGTTGGAGATGAAACACTTTTTTATTCCATAACAGTTGGAGATCTTGTTTTCACAGACATTTTGCAATAAAAAAAAAATACAATAAATAAAATGCTCTAATAAAAACATCAGTATCATTATAAAAAATATTTTTTTCACAGCTAAATTGCAGCACAGAGTCTCAGTGCATTTTCTAATTATGGATTTATCATCTGCTGATGCACAGCTCTGGTGACACTGCCAGGTCTGCCTGCCTTTCTTTCTTTCTTAGTTCTTCTTTTGAAGAGGCACCTCATGGCCAGACACATAGAATAGCAGCAGCAGGATGAGCCAAGTGAGTCGTGACAGTCAATTCAAGGCAGAGATTCTACAAACATCATCTTTTCAACCAATTTTTCTGACTGAATTACAAATATAAAAGTAGTCTGACGCTTCAAGAACATTCCATTTGTGGAAATGTCATGCTGATGGACCTACGCCATAATGAGTTCATCATTACCATGTATGGTATTTCTGTAAGGCAGTAAGATAATGTTCACTTACTGGAGGGAACAGCACAGGGAGGCTGAGAGAGCTGTGATGGTCCCCAGCCCTTCATGTTGTAGGCGGATACACGAACATAATACTGCCTTCCCTAAAAGAAGCAAACATGGAAGCAAACTGGTTATTTACTGGTATACTATTACAGCAACATTTGTCTTAGAGCACAGGTTTCAAACTCAAATTACCTGGGGTCTATTAGCCTGGTGGTCTTATCCAAGGAGTCCAGTTGAAAAAATGCAAGAAAAAAAAGTGGCCCATATTTTTTTGCATGCATAAATTAAAGCACATCTTAGTCTACACTTACTAGCAATTCTTCTGCCACTTTTGACCAAAACAACCAGTATAACTAACACTATTGCTTATAATGATAAATTATTTATAGTAGCAATAGTAAAATACATTACGTTTCATAAATATTTTAGCATAATCCACATTCACATAAACTTCCATATAAAAGTAGATATATACTTCCTATTAAAATTGTTGTTCCTGCTGAATGTGAGTGGTTAATTCTGCAATGTCAGTGAATTCATTTTAAAAATGTCATTTATTTCTTACTTCTGACATGCTGTATCTACCCTATGTCATAAATAAATCCACAAAGGCAGATTTAACTATCAGTCTAAATTAGAACAATAGGTAAGTTAGTTATAGCTAAATTACAGTCAGTCCAGTGTTAATCAGTGCTTCCTTGAGTTTTTGTTTGAATGGATCCTCTTGGATAAAGAGATCTTTAATTTGAAAGAGTTTTACTTTTAATGACATAAGCATCAATCTAAGCTGCATTTATACTTCATATTTTGGGTAACCAATCACAGTGACTGGCAAATCTACCCGGTAGATGTAAATATGGAGCCTCAAGAAAAAAATATGAGCTGGACTTTAGGAATAACCATTTAAGGAATATATTGTACATAGTGTACAAATCTTTCTTGCAGGCCAGTAATTTGAGACCCTTCACTAGGACTATTGCAAGTCCTTCTCTGAGAAGTTTGCTTTTTCCCCACTGGTCCTGCCAATGAAAATGCAAATACTACTGTTTTGCTACAAAGATAACTATGTGGGCTCAAAAACTTATTTAGTTAGTTAGTTATTTAGCCACATGTATACACAAGACCAGTAAAACACCCTAAGACCAGTAAGACAACCTACTTACTGTACTAAGACTTGTTATTGTGCACCTCAGAGATGTAAGATTCTCTAGGATCAGTTCACCAGCCAATAAAGAGAAGTCCTTCAAACAGCTCCACTCCACTGCCAGAAAAACACACCATATCACAAACCAGAAAACAGGTGAGAGCACAGTAATCTCAGACAGGACTTAGGACAAGTTCTGAAACAATAGTACACAGTATGGAGTCATGCACAGAAACTAAAATAATGCTCTAAATAAATGTTATTAAAACATGTAGCTTTCTGCTGCTGGCTGGCACTGTTGGCTGAGACTGGAGGTGTGGCTAGGCAGACAGCCACACGCAAAGGCTCATAGTAATGCACGTCCTCCAACAAAGGCTAAACGTTATTGTTTATTGTTGTTGTCTGTTAGTTACAATTATGTGCATGTTGTTTAGTGTTGGGGTCTGGGTTTTGTGTGTGAGAGTGGGTCACTTTAGGGGTGAAGTGTGTGGCTATAAGTGACCTCCCCTTTGAGTCTGCTGATGTGTTCCAAAAAGAGCACTTCTTGCAGCAGAAGCATGGCTACCCCTGTGTGTCTTCTTCTACCAACACTACAATATGTAACATCAGAAAACAAAAATTAAACATGCAGAAGACAAATGAAGAATGTATATAACATTTTTATGTTCACTACATTTTCCTGGCCTTTAAAAGTGAGAGAGCTGGACAAAACAACTTGCTATCAGCTATCAGCTTCATTGTGGCAGGAGTGGGACTTGCTTGCTGCTGATGACTGGTGTGTGTGCCACAGGCCTGGGATGCAGAGCAGGGAGTTCTCACCTTTATATTTGGTGACCACAGCTGAGTTAATGCTAGCCGGCTCCTGAAAGGTGATGGTGAGAGATGTGCTGCTGGACACAGTTAAGCGCACAGCTGTCGGAGCCTCTGGGACCTCTGTGTGAACAAGATCAAAGGTCAGATATGAATCTGCTGCAAAAATACTCGTCTGGTTTTAGAGGACTATACTGCTGTGAGGATGTGGCATTCAATATTCAGAATTTCACCTAGTACATTAACACCTTTAGTATATAACGTTTCCTTTGTTATACATTTCCAAGCAGTTTGCTGAAAGGTATTGACAGTTAGGATCACTGTTGCCAAAAGATGAGACTTGAACAGTGATATAAAAACAATGCCTTCCAACCAAGGCAAATCAGTATATGTTTCATATATTTCATATCATAATTCAGGAACTATGTTCTGATTCTGTGAAATAGATTTGTGCCATACATATATTTTAAGTGAAAGGTACCACTGTAAAAGAAAATAGCAGGCCATAAGAATAAAACTAATTATGGATTTTTAAATGAAATTGTCAAAATCAGCAAAAATCAATTCCATCTTTGAATCTGACAAGATTGATGGATAGAGCACAATTCAAAATTGAGACCACTGTGATGACAGATCAAGCATAGCACTGTGCTATGCTTATATATCATAATAAAAGTTTAAGGTTAAAATTTTCTGCAGCTTTCTGCTCACAAGCCCTACTGGATTTGGTCCTACAGATGCACTATGCAGAAAGAATTTGATTCAAATTGTGTGCCTATAGATCAGCAGAGCCCGCTACTGCAAGGTACTTGTGAGCACTAATTTTGCTGTTAAATCTGTAGTGAATTGCTTCCAGTCAGAATTCAAATATTTGCTCTCAAAAGTGCTACCAGGTGTCATCACTATCAAATTACTAATATAATCACTTGTATAGAATTATGTACACCGAAGCATATTTTGTGGGGAAACTAAATTGAATTAGAGAAGGTGAGTGGAAAAAAAGCTGCAGTCATGTATGACCACTGATTACTCTGACCACTAATTTCATTACCAAATATAAACCTGTTTCATTCATTGTCTTGCCATGTTTCTTTTGAAAGAAAATTGGTTCTGACAGGTAAAGTGTAACAAAGAACAGCAACAGCAACTCCTCCCATGAACTGGTATCATAAGCTTCAGTTCCATGCAGTTAAATGTACAGGCTGTGATTTGACCAAAATGAGCTCTGCTTTGGTGATTGAGTGTAACCCTGTTACTGAGTACATTAGGGATTCTTTTCTCCCTTGTCAACACCTTAATCCCTGATCCGGTCTCCTCCTGGCTGTATTCACTGAGCTATTTGTAACACCAGGCACACAGCACCACTCTGCTCAACTGAAGCCCTTTTCACAGCCTCCTGTGAGAATTGGAAAATCTTTCAGCAATTTGATCTCTCAGAGTTTCTGCGACATAGCATTGCTGATTTGTAATAGGCGCCTTGGAAGATCTTTACACAGACAAGACCACAAAAGTAAGCTGGTATAACAAGTTTTCAATTTGCCAGGAGAGTGTTCCATACACTCAAGAGTCATTTGAGGGAAATGGATTGTTCCTGGGGAGTCAGAGAATATGATCTTAACACTTGGAAGCCAATTGCTTATACCCACAATTTCAAATGAACCACAGGATACAACTAAAATTGCAATTATGTGGATAAGATTTTGTTATCCATGGGTCCGTAATATGCAACAGTCCTGTGAGCTGACCTGTAAACTACCAGACAATGCTGATCACAAAACCACACAACAGAGAATGTGTGGGTGTATGTGTGCACTTCAGTCCTTCTCTGAAATCTGAAAAATAAACATGAAAGCCTCCAAAGAGTACAGCTTATAAGTTCAACAACTTCTCTATTAACACTGGAAAAGACTGTCCTGCTGCTGGGACACAGAGACTAACAGGGAATATAAAAGTTCCTAAACTGTTCTTGGCTGGAGTGTCTATTGCAGTCTGACAGATGTTCTTTAAATATTAAAAAAGTTCTTCACGCTTCTCCATTTCATTTACATCATGGTAAAAAGAAATCCACAGCTCTTTTGATCATGCATAAAGCATGGTATGATTAAATAATGCTTGACCTCTAGGCTACAGGCCTGTTCCAGTACTTTCTTTCTTTCAGTAAGGTAGCAGGATAAAATGAATAGGTAGAATAATATTTATTAATATTTATGAAATATGCACATAATGTTTGAAATACTGGCAATATGCATAATCAAAGGACAAACAAAGACAGCTTTGTTACTTTGTTAACTACATACAACAATGAAATCAGAGGACTATGTAGATCAGCCAGTGTCCACTTTTAATTTTTAACTTGTAGATGATCCCTAAATGCAAATTTGTAGCTGAGCAAAAAAACACTGAAAGTGTAAAAGAAAGAAAAAATGTCCTTTGTCCCACCAGACTTTAAGACACCATCCTGCTTTAGATATCTACTCTTTTCACTTTATACTTTATGAGCACTAATAGAAGTGACTGCTTCAGTTTTGTAAAGCTAGCGTAATTTAAAATGTCGGTTTGACTCATTAATGAGTAAATAATATTATTTATATTGCAACTTTGGCTAATACAAATTACTGGAACTGTGCTAGTGTGTTTCATGTGTTCACTTTTTACTTGGCATGAGCTAATAAAAATCATCCATCAGCCAATTAAAACATTAAAACTGGCCATTTAAAGTCACATTTCATAATAATTTCAAATTGCTGTTAGCTGGCCTGTTAGTTACCAAGCTAGCTCACAGTAAGCATAGTGTAGTTGCTAGCTAACCCCTGAAGGTTTTTCATTTGTTTATTCCATTTGAATCTAGCAATTTTGGTCACTGTTTAGTCTAGTTCTCTGTTTTTAGCTTTGGTTTCATGACAGACAAGTGATTAAATAGCAATGTGAATCTGAACCATATAGTTTTGGTTCTTGGATAATTCAGTTAAAGATTCATAAAAATCTTTTGCAGATTTTAAGAACCTTTTTCTAAAATATGCTGTGGAAAGCCATTTAATGTTCCTTTAAAGTGTACAAGTTCTCAGTAGAACCAAAAATGATTGCTCCAAATAACATTTTTTGTTTTCACCAGTACCTGTTATTAAAAGTGAATGTAAACCACTTTATTCCACTTTATTGCCCACCCAAAATCATTGCTCAAATGTACTTTTAATATTAGAATATTGTGAATAAATTAAATAAAAAACAAAAGTAAAATGCACTTGCTAAATATGTGATATATGTAATTGTATTTTTTATATCAACCAATAAAATCCCAATGTAAATGTATAAGCTGCACTTATTTTATTTATTGTATTGTCTCTTATTGTTATTGTATTGCATTGAATGGCACGGAGTTCTGCGTTCAACTCTGTTTCTTTTTCTCTTGGTGTCTGCAGTGATATATTTGTTTCTAGCAGTATCTGAGCTCAGAACTGTCTTTTTCTCTAAGCTATTGGTAACTAGCAAAGAGACTTTCTCTAGATTGACAAAGCACTTCTTGTAAGTCGCTCTGGATAAGAGCGTCTGCTAAATGCTGTAAATGTAAATGTAACTGTAAATTGATTAGTATAACTATCAGGCATTTGCTATGCTTCAATCAAATGTTGCAGTAGACGTCAATGTCTATTCAGAACAGGAAAATAGCTTGTCAAAGAAAAGAAGAATCTTCTTTTCCATGGCCTTCACCACTGCTGCCACTACACCTCTAGCAGACCTGTGAGCTGTAAGTCACTAAGGCAGCCCAAATTCAAACTCAGACAATACTCAGCAACAGCTTTCAGCATTGCATCAAGGAATTTCCAGCACACTAGTATAACTAGTAGGATTTTATGGAGTATGCATTGGCAGTGATGGAGTTGGCATTTTGGGAATAAATACAGATAAATGGAAGATGTTGCATGTGAATTTAAGAATTGGAAGCATATGAACATGGCATGTTCCAAGCATTAAAGCAGTCAAGCACATTGCACTGCATTAGATAAACAGAGTAACTACAAACAGTTATCCAACTCTGTGTGTGGCACAATCATCAAACAGATCATTAATACCAAACGCATAAATGCTGGAATTATAGCAAAAAATGACAGGCATTTTAAAGTTATGATGGACTTTATTGCTCCTGTATGGCACGCAAGAGACACAAGACTTTTTTTTCCTATTATGAGCTCCAAGTTTTATATGTTGTTTTATTTTATGCTGAACATTAAAAACATAAAACTTGGATGAAACAAGCCAAAGACTGCAAAGGGTAACAAAGAAACATATTACAAACCTAAACACACAGAGAAAACAAACACTAGAACATGCAAGACCAAAACAGGAAAGGAACAGGTCTATATATACACATATACAAAAGCTAGGCATGGATGGGGAACACTGCTTGAGAATGAGAATGAGGGACTAGAGCAAAAGACCAGGTAAAAGAAGGACATGATGGAAATGTAAGCAGGGTGGTACCAGGACAGGGAATACCTGACAGAAATCATTTTCTTTTTGGCTTAATAAAATGTATACGATAGGTTAATGACTGAAAGAACGTTCACAAACTGGGGCTTGCTTGTGAGTTCAAGATGAGGTGGAATTGTGTGCTGCTGGGACGATGACTAGTCTGTTAGGGTTAATCATTAGGAGTCACTCGTAAAAGGAGACTGAGAATAACCCACTCACGTGCGTGCTCAAAGCCAGTACGCATTCGTTTGTATAGCTTGCATCTCCACTCCCAGGCCTTCAGTTGCTTCTCCTTGTCAGAAGTCTCCAGGCTGAGGCTCTCTCTCATCACCTGGGTGGAGAGCTCACTGGCTCTTTTCTGAGCCTCCTGGACCAGTGCTGAGAGATGGGCCTCTCGGCTCTCCTGGCTCACAACTGAAACACAACACACAACAAGTTAACAAATGCACAGGCCTAAGGAGCTTGTAAATTCTATGTCTTACATCTTTTGGGGACTTATGGTAAAAGGCTGATGTGACAGGCATTAAAAAAGTTCTATTTCATAACTAATAACAATAGTAACTTTGTAGAATCAAGCCTTTTTGGACAAATTTTGCAATTTTTAAAATATTTTAAATATCGAACTAAATCGTGAATTTAGAGTCAAAAATCAAAAGTCTTGGTCAGAAATTGCAGAAACAGCACCAGGGCTTCCTCAGAACTGAGCTCTTAAACAGCACATTTTATATGCATTATGTGTTTTAGTGAGTGAGTTGCCGTTTACAGAAAGCTTTGATTGCTGGTTCCTTATCTCACAATAAAAACAGCAGCAAACACTTAAACTGAAGCCTAATGGACAGGTTCACTGAAAACAATCCATTAACAATGTGTTCACTGCTGTCTGTGCCACAGGACTCTCAGGATTTCACCAGTCAAGAACCTTTTTTGTGTATTTGTCCTTCACCTTTTTTCAATTTTTTCACTTTTGAGCCATTAAATTGTCATTAATAAAAAAAATTATCTATGGCACAACAACACACAACATAATTCATTCTCAGTCCCAGTTTTTTAATGCAGCACAACAATATAAAAAGACATCCACAAGAGATTCTATGTTGAGTTTTGGGGCTGAGAATGAAGGAAGGTAATTGATGTTAGCTGTCAAAATGTCAACAGAAATGTCAGACTGACTTGTGCACTGTGTCAAACAAGACAGCTATGTAGCTATATCATGTCACTCAAAGTGTAATAGTGCCACATATAGTAGCCAGCCTAACAAAGGCTGTGACTCCTACTTTTCTCAACAATGAATCTGTCAAGAGTTTTAGACTGTGAGGAATAATTTCATGCTAAACTGAGCATGATACAAAGCACAAATGCTTAAAATTTAAGTTCAAAGATGAATCACTTTTATGCTGTTTCTGCAATTTGAAAGAGTGCAATTTTTAAATCACAAGAGCTGCAAGTTTTATTATAACCTCCATTGTCATCAGTGTTGTCTAAGCAAGTTTCAAGCTTTATCCTAACATCACAGAGCTTATGAACAGCCTGTAGATGAGTTAGACCAATCAGAAGCAATCAACAAACCATGTGCTATGTACAACACAAATACCTGGTAGTCTGGCACAGTATGTTCAGTTTTTCAGTCTCAAGCTAAAAAAATGATGATAAGCTGATCTACACAGGCCTGGGCCTTAATTTATAGAAAACAATCACAATTTAAATCACATTCACAATATTAAGAAAAAAAAAATCACTATCAGATATTTTCCCCCAAATAGATCTACATCAAGCCAAAGTCTTTTGAGCCTACTGCATTAGCTGGATCTTATCCAGTTATCTAGAGGCACAGATAAAGTAAATCCAATGTCTGTAATGATGGATGAATCCAAAGCCTACATACTTGATGGCTGGACAATTTCAAGTAGGCAACAAGGCACTTGCTTATTTTTTGCTTCATGAAGGTCCTCTCAGCCAGATTCTGCCAACCCACTTTAAAACCTCTTTAGTAATTCAGGAATATGACTGTCTGCAGAGTTGAACCATCGAACCATCGAAGTGTACTCCTTCAATCATCTCAGGGCAGCTTTCATACTTGAAATGCGAATGCAAGTTACAAACTTTCCATTCATTCTCATGACATTAAAAAGAGAAATGATCAAAACACTCCTTACGGAATTACTTATCACATCAAAATACTACATATAGTTACTGTAGTTTTGCATCCCCTGGTCAAAGTTTCTGTTACTGTGAATGGGTAAGTATGTAGAACATAAACTGGTTTTCAAAAGGCATACAGTTGAGGATGAAACATTTGTTTCAGTATTTTAAGCAAGATTTGTGTATTATACTTGCTTCATACAATTTAAGAGTGAAAAAGAAAAGGAGCAGCATGCAAAAGTTTGGGCACTGCAAGAGATTTAAAAATTAGCAGGAGAAGACTATTACAGGAAAGCAAAGTGTTTTCAGGTAGCTGTTTCCTTAGCCCACAGGAAAAGTGGGGTCAAGTTAAGGTCTGGAAAACTTCCCAAGAAAATTACTTGTAAGATCAAATCAGACTGCCCATGTGACTGCAAAAAACAATCGGCAGAGGTGGAGCAATGTTCTACTGTGTAGTGACACCTGCACAAATATGGAAGAGTCATCAGAAGAAAACATTTCCTGTATCCTCACCGCAAAATTCAGACCTTTCAAACAAGCCTGATGTATTTTAAAAACAAGTTCTGCAGACTGGTGAAGTTAAAATAGAACTTTTTGGCAGAAATGAGCAAAAGATATGTTTGAAGAAAAAAAAAACTCTCCAACTGTTAACACTGAAGGGGATTGATCATGCTTCAGGCTTGTGTTGCAGCCAGTGGCAGGGGGAACACTGCACTGATAGAGGGAAACATGTATTTAATGAATTTTGGAAGCAAATGGTTCAGCAGGAAAATGCCACAATTTCTAATTTATCTTGACTTTAAGCACTCTGTAAATTAAAGCAGTGATTTACAAACTACATGCAGCAATCCACTGGTGGTTTGTAATGTGGGGACGAGTGGGCCACAAGGAAGCTGGATCAAGGCATACTTTTTGATTCTTTTCTCAGAAGAGGGAACCACCGTTTATGCACTGCTGCTGCTTCCATAGCACCCCTGTGTTATCAGTGTAGCCTCTGAATGAAGCATGAAGTTTAGTTATGGCGTGTTACATGAACAATGATGGAAAGATCATGCGATCACCACAATTAGAGTTTCAAGTTTAGTTTTTGCTGCTGTTTTCTCCCAGTGAAGCTCCAGTGATCACTATGTTGAAAACTCTCAGTGTCAGGACAAAACTTTGTATCTCCAAAATGGTTTTACTTTACAGGCAAAGGAAAAATCTTCTTAACTCATAATGGGAATTAGAAAAACAAGATTTAAGTAATTATGGAATATTTCTACTGGTCCATTCAACATGATTTTTGGCATCATGGAGTTCTCAAAATATGTCAGATAAATTCAAAAATAACAAAAATGTATGTTCAAGGTTTTGTCCCACAATACAACACAATGGTGATCACAGCACAGTGCTAAAAAAATGAATCCAGATCCAGATAACGCCGATCATGACAAATTTAAATGTAAAAACAGATGTAATGCCCAAGTAAACATTTAATTCATGACCATTAATATATGATGTGTAATGTGTAATTCATACATTACACATTTATTAAAAACAAATAAACACTGTCAAAGTACAGTCAGCATACCTATAGTATGCATACCTATATAGTGGTATAGAGGTTAACGCCTTGATGCACATTGTTTCCATTAATTTTAATGCCACTAATTTATTTGATGTTGTTAATGCAATCCCTTGCCATTCCAGCCTAGCCCTTTTGCCTTCACACTGTTGCTATAATTTGCAATGGTAACCTTTTCGTTCAAATACAGCTTTTCTAATGGCAAGTTCTATTGATGTCCCCTTGAATTAAGTTATTTCCAGCTACCGCCAAGCTGTGAATTTGTTTATTTCTGAAATACTTCAAGCCTGAAGAATAATTTTTCAGCAAAACACATTGTTGATGCTGGCAGGATCAGTAACATCAGAATAAAAGGATGGCTTTGGGAAACTACATCGGACAGTGATCCTGGGAGAACTATGGATAAATCATAAACTTGCAAACTAACAGAAGCCACAACAAAGTAGAAGACTCCAAACTGAAAACAAGACATGTCGGTAATAAAAACTGCAAAGTGATTCTCTCATTCATAAACACATTTATGCATAACAAACTTATTCTGATAAAGTTTATTTTGTCCACTTTTAGAGCTCTATGTCACTGCTCTATATAGCTGCAGCAACGAAACCTTGTCAATCTCAATTTTTGTCGTTTTTATTTTTTTTACACAATTTAAACAAGCTAGTTGCACATTGTGTGTAAAATTCATGATGAATGAATGGACCAAAAGAAATTATCCAAAATTACTTGGAAAAAAATCTGGTTACATTGCCTTTTGCTTTCTCATGTAAAGTTATGAGGTTTTGCTCAAACAGCAACAACATACAGACATACATAAATATGCATATATGTTTTCAAGTTATAATGAAAATAACTGGAAACGTGTTACTAAAAGTCTTAAAATCAGGTTAGAATATAAAGTCTTCATGGAAACAGCAGCAAAACCATTACATCTCGATTAACTCTCAAGGCATAATGCTGCTACTTGTCATTGCCAGTGTCAGTGTGGTTGTACATGAAGTCAAACGAGTTTAGGGGTGGTGGGGTAGAAAATGAACGTACTCGGTGGCAGGCTGGAACACACAGGACTGTGTTGTGCCGTATAGATTTGTCATGGTAAAATGAATGCAGCCTGGCCAGTCCTCCTCATAGACTGTGAATACCACTGCATGTTCTTTCAGAGCCTTAGTCATAGACCATGACAGCAAAATAAACAAATAAATACATGGCTGAAGAAACCCTCTTTCACTGGGGCTGTTCTGCTTGGCTCAAACCCCTGGAGACGAGAGCTCTCCAGGAGAAATGATAAAGTAAGTGTTGTCGTCTCTGAAAAAAGCGGGCAATAAAACTAGTCGGCCCTACTTGGGGGTCCACGTGCAGTGGAAAAGGCACCAATATTAGCAGTCTAGAAGGTGCAATTTCCTGTGCTCTGAAGATTGACATCTGGCCACTATGTGTGGTTAATTGAACAAACTATAAATTAATGGGCCAGTCTGCCGATAGTGCCCTGTCATACACAGTTGGCATTGTGGGGACATGGGGATTGCCCTAAATATAGACATTATGGGGACCTAGCCCTGCCCATAAACAAGCTTTAACCTCAACCTAAGGCTGGACCTCCAAGCTGTCAGGCGTCTGGCTGATTGATTTACTTGGCACTTCTGGCCTGACATAAATATAATGCAGAAAGCACAGGAGGGGAAAATACGGCAATGTTTATTTTCTGTTTGTTTACAAGGATCGGATTGTGTCGTAGTGAAATGTTTTGAAATTTAACTGCAGCCTGGGTACAATAAATCACTTAGTATAATTGCTGTGCGTTACATGCATCATTGGAAAAGTTAAACCATTAAACGACAAACCTTGTTAAGATTTCTTCTAGGGGATGCCATGCGATGTCCCCCCCTTGTCGCCCTAACTGCCAGACTGCAGTACAGTGTTCTCTGTTTGCTCTCAGACAACATTTGGCTTTTTCATGCTCACACTGATTCAAGCACTCAGTTCTTGTGGGGCTTTTTTCTCTGCTGTGGCGTAGGAGGTAAGAAACACCTGTTCCACTGTTGCAGAGCTGAATATGCTATTGATTAGTTCAAGGGCAAATGAGTGCAGAATAGGACTTTATGCTATCTGTACATTATATTCTGCTTACTGCTCTTAGGCTTCAACAGACACACTGAACTTCATAACTCCAAACACTATTCATATCTCATATATATTTACAAACACTTACAATGAAGCATGGTATAGCAAAGCCAGATTAAATCACTCTTTTCACGACATGAGCAAAAAGATCTAAGCTGGATTCATATGCTTTCCTCCAACCTTGTCCTTTTGAATGACGTCTCTTTACTCCCTGATCCATGTCTTACAACATGAAATTATTCTTAACACATTTACAAAAGTAATTTTTTGCAGGGGTTACTATATTTTTACAGTACAGGTAGATTTCCAAGCTTTTAACTGTTTATGGTGTATACCATTAATATGAGATCAGGGACTAAACAGCACAAACTGATAATGTTCCAGAATTAACCAACTCCTCCAGTCAGAATGGAAAACTAATAAAAGGTTATTTAGAAAAAAAAGTGTCTCAGCTTGCATTTAACTAAATTGTTATGACAGTTGTCATTTTATGTTTTTGACAGAACTACGAGTGCTTATGACAGCCATCATGGAAAGGTTTACTTATTTCTGCACTCTACTGCTTACTGCACAATCCTCTAAAGCAAAGTGTCAAAAAAACATCACACTGCCTCCCTCTGTGTATCCCAGTTTTCACTGCAAACAACTTGTCAAATTAGTGAGGGTCTGCTTTTGGTCTCGACAGTAAAAACCAGACATGTGACATAAGAAAAATCTTCTGATGATGATGAATTACTGCAATACAGTTTCAATCTCTGAATGTTCCACACATACCAAAACTAAAAGCATGGATACACGAGGTCTTTTTTATCCAATACAGCACTTTTGCACTTTTCAAAGTGTAATTTCATTATTGTGTCATAAAAATAGTCAACAACAATTCAAATGTCCACAACAGTCAAAAACACATTCAGTTAGCAATTACAGAAAATAGCACTGTATCCTTTAGCAGTATATCAAGCTGTAGCTGTAACTGCTTAAAATGCTGCAAGGCCATTAAAAACAACTGGACCATCTGTGTGAAAAACCTCTAATACTGTAGAAGCCATATTTGAGTTCAACTGGAAAAAAAAATCAAATGGATCCATCTGTAAAGCAAGCCAAGCATTTGATGACTGTGATCATAACACTGGTTCATATGAAACCTGCACTACTTTCACATGTCAGGCAGGCAGGACTACTCACAATGTGGGCTCTCCTTGGCCCCTGCTTTGAGCAGCAGCTTGGCGATGGGTACATTGTTGGTCATGATGGAGATGTCGAGAGGAGTCAAGCCCTCGCTGTTGGGTGTGTTGAGATCCAGCTCATCAGCTGTGTACTGGAACAGCAGGATCTGCACAGCGTCCAGGTCCTGCTGCTCCACCGCCTCGAAGAGAGCCTCGCTGCTTTGCACATTCTGAACAGAGAAAAGGAAAGCAAGGTCACCATGGTTGATGTTCTAAATACCAACTTCATATGGGCTCTTATATAGCTCTTTATATAAGGGCCCTCTAACGTGAATTAACGTACACTAAAAAGGGCATCCAGTGGATGTTATTGCGTTACTGCAGAAAGCAGCAAAAACCTTTGCTTTAATAGGTAAGTGAACTGTTTTCCTATTAAATGTCTGAAAATACCATTTCTAGATTATTCCTAAAGCAGACAAATAATCAGTGACATTTGTAGAAGGACCAAAGGACCATAGCGAAGCTATGACAGACATGAGGTCATAGTGGTATGAGCTGAAATGTCACTTCAGCAAACAGCAAAAACAATAAGGTCAAATAAATAGATTCCAAGCTATATAAATGTAAATGACTAATAGAGACAGGCCTCTTATGACTACAATGTGCATTCTGAAGGGCACCATCACAAATAATATGGCACCATCACAAGCATTTAGATAGAAGGTATGTTAAACTAGACCCAGATGTATCGTACATTTCTGAGCATGAATTGTTGCAGACCAATTGTAATACTTAGAAGACCACTACAAGATCCAGTACAAACTTCTACTCTGTTGAGGTAGAGCAGAAGTATATACTGAGTTAATCCTGGCCTGAGTTAATCCTAGGAAGAGATTTGGCCTGGGCTCCCAAGAAGATATAGGATTCACCAAGAAGACATAGTCAGTTTTCTGATTAGAGCAACAAAAAACAACATTGTGGAACCAGAAAATTCAAACTAGTATAACTGTTTTTTTCTCTCTCTTTGGTCACTCACCGAGGCTTTGCGAATGCGATCTGAGCGGCCAAAGAAATAGGCATCCTCAAAAGAGGAGTGGCTGCCCTTGAATTTTTCTGAGAGGTTACGGTAGAGCCGTTTGGCTGCACTTGGAGAGGCGGGACCAGCCCCCTTCTTACTGTGGGTCAGCTGGAGGTTCTGCATCTGCTGGGTCATACTAACGGAGAAGGTCCTGAGGGAGGGAGAGGAGAGAGAGAACACAGCACACTACAGTAAGAGAAGAATGTCTTGTCTGCTGCACTGTCTCCACGCACAAATGAATTCAAAGCATGCATCCCGGTTAGTACATTTTCTGCCTTTTCTGACTAATTTCTGAGTCATTAGCGCCTGTCTGACAGATGGACAAAGTAAAGTGATTAATGTAAAAGAAAGAGCCGCTTCAATATGCCTTTTGCCTTTGAGGATTGTGAACTACTTCACACATTTTTAACATCTGACAATGTTTTTGTGCATGACAGAAAAAAATCACTTGTACATTCAGCTTTTATGTCATCACAATTTTTCTCATTCTTATTCATGATGTATAGCAACCTTTTAGATGTACTGCTACTGATTGTCATGCTTGTTCCTTGATTCACAACATAATCATATTACACAATATTCTTGCTAAATATGATTGGAATGACATAGTCAATCAACTGTATTTGTGTTAAAAGGACATCATACAGTAGATCAATGTCAAAAAGGATAAGGCTAAACAAACCACGCTATCCAGACTCTTTTAATATGACTGTCAGACAGTGGCTCAATTGTCCACTTTAGTTAAAGTTCAAGGATCTTCAGAGAATTTCTCATGTAATCTCGCTTTCATAAAACCAGTCAGCTGAATACTTAGAAAAGAGAAATACTCCAGAAATAGCTCAGACCAGCTCAGATATACCAACAATTCAAAATAGCATCTTGTGGAAAAAACAGTTTCTGTTTCATACATGAAAGTCATGGCATGAATGCAAAAAAGTGTAAATACTACAGTGGCAGTGTCTCAAAGAATAGTAATGTTATTTCTTTACTCACTAAACTGTATGTTATGTAACCACCCTTGACAAACCAAAGAGTAAAGAAAATACAGCATTCAAAAAGTACAGTTTTGAAAAAACATTCACAAAACCTGCCCCATGTCATAGTTTTTAGGCAGGGATGAACCACCATGAAAAGTCATGCTCCAAACTGTCCTAAGAGATGCAGGTGTTGTAAAGCTGAAGATGATGGAAGCATGAAAACCATTTTAAAAAAGCAAGAACCAACAAAACTCATTGTTGTATAAATAAGGAAAATCCAAAGATTCAGAAGAAGAGCAAGTGATTGCACCTGAAGTGTCCTCAGCTGTCATTTACATTTTCACTTCAGAACTATGGAATGATGGGGATAGGCATGATATTTCTTATCTCAGGGGTCTATAATCCATTCAGACATGACATGACAGCCATGCCCTGTTTTTCATTGCTTGTGCCAGGTTTTCTACACAAACACCCACACAGCCCTAATAATATACACTCCACGGTGAAGGAGCACAGCCCTCTGACACCAGCAGATAATTTAGCGTATTCCTTGAGAGTTCCTCTCTCATCTCTGTACCCTTGGAGCTTGGGTTTTCTGCCTACAATGAATTTACAAGAATCAAAACCACAAGCCTGAGGAACAGGGGATGAGTAGCACGTTTGAGGGAAAGGGTGCAGAGTGACAGTGCTGCTCTCACCTGTGCTAGATAAGGTCAGTCAATTAGACGTGCTGTAGGAGGATGGAGAGGGTGGGAGGAGGCTGAGGGTCACTCACCTGTCAAGGCTCAGGGAGCTCCCTGAAGCACCACTGAAGAACAGAAGTGGTCTGAAGTCCTTGATCAGCGCTGCATCACTCTGCCTTTGGTTGAGTCTCTGAGCCAACCGGGAGATCTTGCTCTCAGGTCTGAATGAAAGAGCCAAGAGAAAGCCCAGGTCAGTTCCTTGGAGAGACTGAGTAGTGGAAAAGCAAATTATACTTAGAATTTAAGGAGATGCTATGGATTCTGAAGCCCAGAACAGGCACCCTTGCTCTGGAAAGACAACCCAGGAGCACCTGGTGATCACCAGAGCACTCCTATTCATGCGCATCTCGCCAGAGCGCTGGCTAGCTAATGCGCAGAGAAAAGGGGAGCGGAGGGGGAGGGAGAGTGAGTGAAAACGAGAGCGAGGGAGAGAGCGAGAGAGAGAGCGAGAGAGAAAGAGAAAAGGAGGGAGGGGAAGAGAGGGGCATTCTGTCAGCACTAGGATGAGCAGCAGAGAGACAACAAAAGCACACAAGCATTTAAAGCAAGGTCCCACTGAGCATGCTCACAGCAGTGGTGATAGTGAAGGGGGGGGAGAGAGGAGGACCTGTTGTTCCTCCTCTATCATCACTACTGTTCTCCACAACATTGCTTATCTGCAGAAACAGGCATCTAATCCTTCAGCACTACAATTAGCACCATGTCAATGAGATACCAGAGTGGTCCATGGGTCATCATCGCCTAATCCACACAGCATATGCTGATATACACATGCTGCTAGTTTTCCAGTACATGGCGTGCACAGGGACTGAAGAGCCAGTCTGATGAGCACTCAATGTTCTCTAAGAGATGAATGTCGCCTCAGGTGTACTCACAATGGATACTAATCAGTGATTTGCA
Source organism: Pygocentrus nattereri (assembly GCF_015220715.1). Classification (NCBI taxonomy): domain Eukaryota; kingdom Metazoa; phylum Chordata; class Actinopteri; order Characiformes; family Serrasalmidae; genus Pygocentrus; species Pygocentrus nattereri. The sequence goes on along the minus strand of NC_051223.1, from coordinate 23,861,615 downwards.
TTTATGCACCAAAAACTACATGCAAATGCTTTTCTAATTCAAATGAACCATATGTTCATGGTCTAAATAATCCAATGGTTTAGCTGGAGAAGCTTTCAGTGCTCATTGTGCAAAAAAAACAGCATGTTTCTTCCATGAAGAGCATAAATTTTGGAAAGCTCAATCACTTCATGTAATGCTTTTAATACATTACTAACCAAGTGGCCAAAGTGGCCTAGTGCCAGACCGTGTACTTAGTGCTCCTGTGCACAAGGCATGGACTAATTTTTATTGTTTCCACTGACCATTGGAAAATTACAGCCCCATTAACTTTCAGATGATGTTCTCAGTAGTACAAAGTACTAAATGCTTAATATCTAATGTGATTTCAGAGTAGAACAAAAAGAAAAATAACAAAACCTAAGCATGTATTACAGTGGGTGGACTTCATGTCGTGACTTGGCGTCAAAACAGGCCTCTGGAGAGAATGCTAAATTACACTAATTTTTCCTCATTATCACAGCACTCAGTGGCATATTATGGCATGTTCTAATTTCTCAAACAGCACTGCTATCCAATTCACATGCAATGCAACCATGTGAAAGTGACAATCATTAATGATAGTTGTACTGAGTAGTTGTAGATCATTTTCCCATGTTTATAGTATGCAGACCTATTAGAGTCATCACAATCATAATATTGGTTGAAAAAAAAGTTACAATTAGATATTTTGCCCAAATTGTTCAGCCCAACCCTTAACCCCAGCCCTGATTCTCTTCCAGAAGTTGAAAAATGAATTATTTAATTTATGGCTACTTAATGGCCATTTTGAGTGGACTTGAAAGAAATGGCAGGTGGTCTCTGACTTTTACACAGTACTGTAGAAATCACAGGCTTTATATCAGCAGTCGCCAGGGATACTCAACACTAGATGCACAGTGGGTACCAATTTTCACATCTTTACATTCAAGAGAATGAAGAAAGAGACTTTTTTTACACAGTGATACAAGAAAAAAAAATCAACTTATAACACTATATGTACAGAAAAGACTTAAACCTTTATGTGATGTAGCAAAGAACACAATTTATGAAACATCAAGAAAAATAATTCTGTGACTGAGGACCGTAATTGACTTGGTTCATGTTTTAAATCACTGAATAATCTAAATACAACTACTGTTTTACGTTTGTATGTGAAAAGTAAGACTAGAACTGTTTCACAGAACAACTTAAATAAGAGTAATAACAATTCTTTTCAATTAAGCTTTTTTTAAATTGTGCTTTCAAAACAGCCTTATCCCTCAATGTCCTATGTAAACTGTTGACTTCCACAAACAATAAAATTAATTTCACTCAGTGGATACTGAGCATCAAATACGCTCAAAAATCCCTTATCATATCTTCTTATATTGATGCACAATAAGGACAACAAGTGATAAATATCTCTGAGACACAAATATAAAGTTATACCGTCACAGAACGTCACAGGGATGAGCTCATCAAATATAGCACCCACAGTACATCTGCTGGAACACTGGTGCGCAGTGAAAAGGGAGGGCCTTGATGGCTAGAAGGAACAGCCTACCTACTCAGATACAATTCTGAAAGTCTTCAAGAATATTGTCCATGAAAGAAGAACAAAGGGGTTTCCATAGCTGCAGCTTAAAAGCAGAGCTCTCCTCATCTTGCATGTGAATACTCGTAAGACACAAGGCTAATGAGCTGTGACACTAATGATACTGCAAGAAGACCATATCACCCAGGCCATTCATAGATCTTCTATAAAGTGAATATGTTTGGCAGGCAACTAAAAAGGCAAAAATCTGTCTTAAAATAGGTAATTCACAGCACAAACCCATTACACTCTTAAAACAGACATGTTAAAAAAAAACAACAATACGTGTTAAATTAGAAAACCATGCTAAAACAGGCATTCAATTTATTCATTCATCATATAAGCAGCTCACCCTCCTCAGTCGGAGAAGCCTATCCCAGCGTTCATTGAGCAAAAGGCAGAAAACACCCTGAACAGGTTGCCAGTCCATCACAGGGCAGATACTCAGATACACAGATACACATTCACACACACACCTACCTAGTGGCAATTTAGCACCTCCAATAAGCCTGTTTGCATGGCAAGAATATGCACACTCCACACAGAAAGGACAGTGATTTCCCAGCGCTGTGAGGCGACAGCGCTACCCACTGTGCCAATACGCATCCCGCATTCAGCTTAATAAAATGAACACATCAATTTTCAGAATGTGGTAAAACTACAAATGTCACTTGGTAAGTCTTGTCCATGGTGGATTTCACTACTACAATGTTTGAATAGGATAAATGTTCTCTTTAGTCTAAGTACGGTGCAATATCACTTATATTCCTCAAGTTTAACAGGCTGAGGCAAAGAAGAATAAAAATACCCATGTCAGTGGGCCTTTCAACTAAAGATGGTTTTTTCACCATTTTCTCCTTTGCAATCAAACTGACAGCTAATAACTTGAGTGAGCGAAAGAGAGAGAGAAAATCTGAGGAAGCAGCAATCAGTTGAGCTCAAGCACAGCGACACCAGGTTGTGAAAGCCTATATAGTCATAAGAGAGAAATAATTCAGTAAAGATAAAAAAAAATCCAGTAGTTCATTACGGTCTTTATGCAATACATGTGCTTACTCCATGCAGAGCTAATTCTAAAATTTTTACTTACAGCATTTTAATAACCCCACACCAGTTTGGATTAGATTTCTTCTCCAGTGATTAGTCACACTCTGCACCACAAAACCTCATTATTGAAGCTAATACTGACAAGGCACAGATGGTTAAACATTTTAACTTGCACTTTATTAAAGCTGAATTGATTAACAGCATGATGAATGTCAGTACAGTAAGTGGTCTGGTATCTGATGTTGATAAATATGCTGGGACTTTGTGCTCATACATTAGCTGAATCAGTAATTTCAAAGACGGTTTTAATGCTGGTCAGGTCCACTGAAGGCAGTAAAACATCTGGACCAGATTGGTTAGAGCTCTTTTTTATTAAAATATGGTACTGAATTCACTGCAGATTTCTTGATATCATTTTTATGTATTGTTTCAGATGAGCAATGTAGCTAAACTCTGGAAAGAAGCTTATGTCTTCTCTTGACTTTATTAAAAAGATTAATGAATACCAACTTGATTGTTTCTGAATTACACATATGGGCCAATATTCTGGTATCTGCTACTCCTGAAGCTGCTGAAGCAAACATTGCTGAAACACAAGGACTGATCTGAAAGCCCCCCTCACATGCATACTCTACACACACACACACACACACACACACACACACACACACACACACACACACACACACACACACACACACCTCTTTTGATGCTCTACTTGCATCTGGAAAACTGCTGCTAAAACTGTGTTTACACTGTTTACTCAAGTGTGCTGTGTCGGTGCTGTACTGTCCTGCTTGTTTAAAATGTCTAATGTCTGTTTAATTTATTGTATTTATTGCATTGTTTCTAGCTTCATTTTCTGTTTGCACACTATGTCTGCACCTTTGCACTTTATACTTTTTGTTCCTTGTTGCACCGTGTTGTTCCCGGAGGAATGTCATTTCACTCCACTGTGTACTTGTATATAGATGGAATGACAATAAAAGCCTCTTGACAATATATTAAATCCTGAACAAGCTTCTGTCAGGATTAAGACCTAACTAATCTAAATCTACACAGCATGATCCTACTACTATTAACAAAGCAGTGAATGATAGATGCCAAAATACTATCAAAATATATCAAAAACATCATAATGTCATACGAAATTACTACTGAGACTACATCATATTTAAGTTGATGATTTATTTCTCTTTTTCTAAGTTTATCATCTGGTGTTCCACAGGGATTTATACTTGATCCCATTCACTTCTTGTTTTCAAATAAATTCTCAGACATGGTGTTGCCAATGGAAATATTCATCTGTTAGCCAATAACACCGTTGTGAAAGGTTATAAAAACTTTTTGGGTCTGCCATAAATATGCATATTGATACAAAAATGCTAAAATGGTGTAATCAAATCTTTGTGAATGTGAATATTTTGCTAAGATATAGACAATTGTCTTCTAGGCATTTTACATATGGTTTGTAACTGAGGTCCTTTTTGAACACTTTTACTGAAATAACGATGAGCATTCTTGTTAAAGTCTCTCTTGTAAAAGAGGACTTCTAATCTCAATAAGACTACTTGGTAAGGGACATGTTAATTAAAGGAAAAAGCTGTAGGTAATGTGTGCACATTGCAAAGCTACACATTTACTAATGAATTCAACCTTAAATTTTACAGCTGGCTTCTAGATAGTTCTTGATCCGTCAAGAGCCAGATATACAGCAAGCCTGCAGAAGGGAAGTTGATATGAGTCACTGTGTCCAATCAGGAGTCGGCAAATCAAGTCACGACAGTGTAAAAAAGCAGCTCTCTGCTCACAGCAGGCTTTTGTGTTCGTCTCTTCTCTTCCGCTCAAGGCTAAAACACTCCATTTGCATGGTAGGTGCAACACAAAGCATATAAACAGCCTTGAGATACACATCGCATCACTAGTGAATATGCTGACAACCTATTAGCAGAAGAAACCACCAAAATACATATTAAAATATTTACTTTTAGACAACACTGTCAACCACAAAATACTGAGAACGTGGAAGATTCTAAGAAAAGGAACATGATTATTTATGGAAATGGCACAGGCAGCAGCTGGGTTTACAGCAGACTACATGCTGAAGAGCTTCAAATCAAACAAACACAATTTTGTACAAACACAGTGCCTACTAACACCCTCACCTGTGAACTGTCCAATGGTCTTTTCATCAACAGAACACACACCAGCAGAAAACTTCAGATATTTGCTGTTCTCCCCTGAATGTGAACAGTACGTTATAGTACTATAATACTACAAAGATCTGTAGATAGATAATTGCCCAATAGGTATAAGGTGATGCCAGCATTTCAGAGTATCTGAAAGGCATATACACAGCACTGAATTACTGGGTTTACCCTTGATAACTCTGGTCCTCACTTACTAGGCTTTAGTGAATCATGCCTTAGAGTGTGAAAGTCAAGTGTCATGTGAAGCTTATGTAAATATTATAGAAGCCTTTACATAAGCCCCCTTAACTGGAGAGTTACCTCTATATGTGGGCTGGGCTGATTTCTGTGTCCTGAGTCAGCCTCATATTAACAAGGTAAATGTTCTGTGCTCAATTCACATGTACAGGCTACATGAAAGAATAAATCATTGCTATAAAATCATTATCTAAAATATTTATTAACTGTTATCAATTGATAAAAATATGAATTTTGGAATAGTGAACATTTTTTTCTTTACACTGCCAGTGTAGAGATATAGATCCAAATCTCATGGAAGGATCATCAAATCTTCACATGTACAACACTCTATGAGATTTAAATGAGGAATTAACCTGTACAGGTAAGAATGCTGTTCCTGGCTTTGTTGCTGCAGCAACGCAGGTACTGATAGTAAAGTATAAGAAAGGTTGCTACTGCATGGACAATAGAAAAATATTTATAATAGAAAAGGAGATTTCGAAACAATATTCCCTACCTATACTCTTCTTTACTGTGATCTTTATTGTGAAAGTCAAAACACACATGAATAGGAACATCACACATCAGCTTGGTTTTATTGTTATTATAAGTAAGCAAATCAATAAAAAACCTCTTACTGATCTGAATTGTGCTCAGAATGTGTGTGCAGATCCAGAAACCACAATGCATCCAACAATAACACAGCATCATGCTTTTATATAGTGATAGAAAACACCAAAAGCTTCAATCTCACAATTTCACATTCTAAGAGCTTTTTTACTTCCCTTTCAAAAAACAATTTCTTTGCTACAAAGATTTAGTTACCATTTTGGAGATATCAGGTTTTGTTGTAACAATATATACAGTATCTCACAAAAGTGAGACCCCTCACATTTCTGCAAATATTTTATTATATATTTTCATGGGACAACAGCATAGAAATTAAGCTTGGATATAACTTCAAGTAGTCAGCGTACAGCTTGTATAGCAGTATAGACTTACTGTCCTCTGAAAATACCACATACAGCCATTCATGTCTAAATAGCTAGCAACACAACTGAGTACACCTCACAGTGAACATGTCCAAATTGTGCTCATAGTGTCAATATTTTGTGTGACCACCATCGTTATCTAGCACTTCCTTAACCCTCTTGGGCATGGAATTCATCAGAGCTGCACAGGTTGCTACTGGAATTCTCTTCCACTTCCATGATGATATCATGGAGCCGGTGGATGTTAGACACCTTGCGTTCCTCCTCCACAGGTGCTCAATTGGGTTTAGGTCTTGAAACATATTTGGCCAGTCCATCATCTTTACCTTCAGCAAGGCAGTTGTCATCTTGGAGGTGTATTTGGGGTCATTATCGAGTTGGAAAACTGCCATGCGGTGCAGTTTCCAAAGGGAGGGGATCATGCTCTGCTTCAGAATGTCACAGTACATGTTGGAATTCATGTTTCCCTCAATGAACCACAGCTCCCCAGTGCCGGAAGCACTCATATAGCCCCAGACCATGATGCTACCAGCACCATGCTTGACTGTAGGCAAGAGACAGTTGTCTTGGTACTCCTCACCAGGGAGCCACCACAAATGCTGGACACCATCTGAGCCAAACAAATTTATCTTGGTCTCATCAGACCACAGGACATGGTTCCAGTAATCCATATTCTTGGACTGCTTGTCTTCAGAAAACTGCTTCCAGGCTTTCTTGTGCGTCAGCTTCAGAAGAGGCTTCCTTCTGGGATGACGGCTATGCAGACTGAGTTGATGCATTGCGTGGTGTATGGTCTGAGAACTGACAGGCTGACCTCCCACGTCTCCAACCTCTGCTGGCAGCATTCATGCGTCTATTTTTTGAACCTCTGGATATGACGCTGAACACGTGGACTCAACTTCTTTGGTTGACCCTGGCGAGGCCTGTCCTGAGTGAAACCTGTCCTGGAAAACTGCTGTATGACCTTGGCCACCATGTTATAGCTCAGTTTCAACTCTATTTCTCTATATAGTTCTTTGCTGTGAGGTGCCATGTGAGTATCCAGTGGCCAATATGAGCAACTTGTACCCAAAACACCAAATGTAACAGCCCTGCTCCTCATTCACACCTGGAACCTTGTAACTGTAACGAGTCACATGACACCAGGGAGGGACAACAACACAGCTGGGCACAATTTGGACATGTTCACTGTGAGATTTACTCAATTGTGTTGTCAGCTATTTAGACATTAATGGCTGTGTGTTGAGTTATTTTCAGATGAAAGTAAGTCTATATTGCTATACAAGCTGTACACTGACTACTTAAAATTATATCCAAGTTTCATTTATATAGTGTTGTCCCATGAAATAATATAATATTTGCAAACATGTAAGGTGTACTCACTTTTGTTAGATATTGTATGTTTAAATACAAGAATACTGAATATCTAATATTTTAAATTCAAATTAACAACTGGGTTTGTATAATTTAAGCAGTCCTCTCAGTACTGTCCTCAAGCCTCCAGATCTAATAATGGAAGACTGTTTAATGTTTCAATTTCTCCTTTGATGGTAAGAGCTGTTTTTGATATAACCCTATGCTATATTAAGGTAATTGCAGAGTTGGGTTTTGATTCCAGATTTGTTAATCATTACCCTCTTTTCTACTGCACAGCCACATGACTCTCAGGGCCGTACTGAGCCATATAGTGATAGAAAACACAGTAAAACACAGAAAGCTCCAATTCCACATGCTGATATAATTTCCTATGAACAACATATAATGACACATTGTAACTACTCTGAGGGCAGGTTTTAATTAGATAGAGCCTTTCACCATGATAAATGATTCTTTCTTAGCTTTGTGAAATCAAGCACTTGAGATAGTATTCAATTATAAAGTTTTCTAAGTTGTGTACATGCTGATTGTGGCACACACTCCAATACAAACTCAAGAGACTAGTTATGGTTTCTTTTCTTCTGTTGCTAAATCAGATTCAGGAAATACTGCAAGAAACAACACAAAATAATGGCTGACTGTGAACAGCCTACCTTCAACATACACACACACACGCACACACACACATACACGTACACACACACACACCCACACACACCCACACACACACACACTATAAAACATATTTTATTCTGGCTGTTACTCCAAGTCTCTCTGTGTTTTTTGAGCATCAGGTGCTTTTTGAGCATCAATTACTGAAACTGTGCCATACCAGCAGGGTACAACTAAAAGCACCATGGAACAATTCTATTTTTTTGTATAACTGTCACTTCAACGTCAGACATTTGAATTTGTGCTCTTAGACCTCTGTCTCCATTCTCTAACCAGGTGTGTTCAAAGCATCAGTTCAGTGGAACTGGGCCTTTACTGCATTGGGAGGTTCACATTAGCTTCTTCCAAAAGATTACAGATCCAAACACTACAAAACAGGCTTAATTTTGGCTTCCTGTCCCCCTAACACCAGTCACTCAGCTTCCTTAGAGTGGAGTCATTATTACCTAAACTTGTGTCAATAAAGCTTTTGTTAGTCAAAACCAAACCTGTTCTGTGAACAGAGCTGGTAGCATGCTTGCTACTACTAACCAGCTAACCTCTCCTGGTTAATAGCACACCTAGAAATCATTGACTGAAAGCTTTGACAGTTATGGAATGGTGGATTTAAACCCATGCACTGCTTTCATTTATTTGGTGTCTCTGTTTAATTGTTTAAATTAATCCTTGTTGCAACGCACCCTAAGCTTATCCCTATTTGTTGGATGGTTTAAAGAGGTGATTCATCCTTCTTCACCCTACTCATATGGTGTTCTATATGGTTTATCCAAAAGAGTGCAACAAAAGGGAAACCATTTCAAAGTAGGCCTGATAACATTTACTGACATGGCATGGCATGGCAGGCAAATGCTTTCCTTTGTTTTTACACTTTTTTCATGCCACATGTGACAGTGCTGCTCTTCTCAGCGTTATAAACCAACCACATCATAAGACAAGGTCATACTGGTATTTACTTCAATACCAGTACACCACCTACACCTGCAGGACACACAAGTGTCACTTCAGTGCACCGGCTCTGCTACATAGCAGCTTGCTGTGTCACAACTGTACTATTATATTGTTAAAATGTTTGCTTTCTTTTTGACACTGATTTATAAGCATTGTGTCACACTGGACACCTGTGCATAAAATTTAATCGAAAATAGTCTAAGGACAGTAGTTTCATGCATTGTGTTCACTAACATAACATGCATAGCTGATGAATGCCCAACTACATGAGCCCTCATCGCCATAAGAGGAACAGGGAACAGTCCTACACAGACTACGAGTCATTTTTGCAGCTGAAAAACATACATGATGTGCCTTGCACCCATTTTGAAGAAAACATATACATATACAAGAACCAATATACTTGTAATCCAATAACTACAGCCTTAAGCTTTAGACTCTATGGACAGGCTTACCAGCTATGTGTTAAGATATTCCTCAGTGGCATAAAACTTTCTGCAATTAAATCAAGAAAACAATGAAATACTGGTCCTTGGTACTAAAATTCAGAGAAAAATGCTTTACGTGAAGCTAGGTTTAGTTTTGAATACCAAACCTACAGAACCTTGACATTATCTTAAACTCTGAGCTTTGTTTTATCTTGCATGTAATTGAAGTCACTAAAGTAGCTTTTATCATTTAAGAAATACTTTGGACATTCAGGCTTTTCTAACCCAGAGCACTGCAGAGAAAACTATTTATTTATTTGTTACAAGCAAAATTGATTAGTATAAAGTTCTTTTTACTGGGCTTGCTAAGAATAAACTACTACTTTTAAGGCTTTTAATGACATAGTGCCCACTTACATCAAAGAGTGCCTGTCTGCTTATGTTCCAACGTGTAATCTGTAGATACTGGCCTTCTGTTAACACCTTCCGCAAAATACAGAAAACACTGAGAGATCTTTATCAGTTATTATGCTTCTAATCTGTGGATATCAACCCCACCTTTTATTACACAGTCAAGCTCAGTGCATATTTTTAAGAAACAATTGAAAACATCTCTTTCATTTAGCATTTAACTAAAACGCTCTTTGGTATTTATCTTTTAATTAAATCTGTATTATTGTATCATTTGATTTTAAATTAATGCTTATACAACCCCAATTCCAATGAAGTTGGGACGTTGTGGAAAACATAAATAAAAACAGAATACAATGATTTGCAAATCCTTTTCAACCTATATTCACTTCAATACACTACAAAGACAAGATATTTAAATCTCAAACGGATAAACTTTATTGTTTTTTGCAAATATTCACTCATTTTGAATTTGATGCCTGCAACACGTTCCAAAGAAGTTGGGACACGGTCAACAAAAGACTGGGAAAGTTGAGGAATGCTCAAAAAACACCTGTTTGGAACATTCCACAGGTGAACAGGTTAATTGGAAACAGGTCAGTGTCATGATTGGGTATAAAGGGAGCATCCCTGAAAGGCTCAGTCGTTCACAAGCAAGGATGGGGCGAGGTTCACCACTTTGTGAAGAACTGCGTGAGCAAATAGTCCAACAGTTTAAGAACAACATTTCTCAACGTGCAATTGTAAGGAATTTAGGCATTTCATCATCTACAGTCCATAATATCAAAAGATTCAGAGAATCTGGAGAAATCTCTGCAAGTAAGCGGCAAAGCAGAAAACTAACATTGAACACCTGTGACCCTCGATCCGTCAGGCAGCACTGCATTTAAAACTGACATCATTCTGTAACGGATATTACCACATGGGCTCAGGAACACTTCAGAAAACCACTGTCAGTGAACACAGTTCGTCGCTCCATCTACAAGTGCAAGTTAAAACTCTGCCATGCAAAGTGAAAGCCAGATATCAACACCACCCAGAAACGCCGCCGGCTTCTCTGGGCCCGAGCTCATCTGAGATGGACTGACGCAAAGTGGAAAAGTGTCCTGTGGTCTGACGAGTCCACATTTAAGACTGTTTTTGGAAATCATGGACATCGTGTCCTCCGGGCCAAAGAGGAAAAGGACTGTCCAGATTTTTATCAGCGCAAAGTTCAAAAGCCAGTATCTCTGATGGTATGGGGTGTTTTAGTGCTCATGGCATGGGTAACTTCACATCTGTGAAGGCTCCATTAATGCTGAAAGGTACATACAGGTTTTGGAGCAACATATGCTGCCATCCAAGCAACGTCTTATTCAGGTACGTCCCTGTTTATTTCAGCAAGACAATGCCAAGCCACATTCTGCACGTGTTACAACAGCATGGCTTCGTAATAAAAGAGTGTGGGTACTAGACTGGCCTGCCTGCAGTCCAGACCTGTCTCCCATTGAAAATGTGTGGCACATTATGAGGCGTAAAATATGACAACTGAGACCCCGGACTGTTGAGCAACTTAAGTTATACATCAAGCAAGAATGGGAAAGAATTCCACCTACAAAGCGTCAACAGTTAGTGTCCTCAGTTCCCAAATGCTTATTGAGTGTTGTTAAAAGGAAAGGTGGTGAACACAGTGGTAAACATGCCCCTGTCCCAACTTCTTTGGAACGTGTTGCAAGTATCAAATTCAAAATGAGTCAATATTTGCAAAAAACAATAAAGTTCATCCGTTTGAACATTAAATATCTTGTCTTTGTAGTGTATTCAATTGAATAAAGGTTGAAAAGGATTTGCAGATCATTGTATTTTGTTTTTATTTATGTTTTACACAACGTCCCAACTTCATTGGAACTGGGGTTGTAGTTTCTTCTACTGCTGTTAGGCTTGTAAAGCAGTGCTGTAAAGCACTCTGAGCTGCCACCAGTATGAAAAGTGCGATATAAACTATTTATTTATTCATTCATTTATTTAATTAACATTTTTAACATTTAGATTTTGCAAAAGATGTGACTAAGTTAAGATCACTGTATATGATTCATAAGGATATGGGAAAACTAACAAACGTACATACAAAAATAAGTACTTTTTTTTGCACATGCTGATAAAGAATAATGTTTGATATACAATGGAAAACACATTTATTTCTCCAACAAAGGTGATATTAATCATAATATAGAATTATATGTCTTGTACATGAAAAACCCATTTCCAACACTGTATATACTGAAAAAAATTGAAATCTGTAGGCAGGGTCAAAACTAAACCAGATGTGATTGATGCACATGCAATCTATATTCTAAAACCGAAAAAGACAATGGTGAATAAAGGTGTTTTTCTTTTAAATTACCTTCAACACCAATCATTAATATTAAGACAACCTCAGGTAAATCAATCCATGAAAAAGGAACCAATCTGATGGCAAAGCTTATACGACCAAAATACCAACAACTGGACAGTTTAGACTTCAGGGTACGGTTTCTCTCCCACATATTCAGTCTAATATGTATTTTCTCCTTAAAGTCTTAACAGCAACCTAATTCTTCTGATTGTTTACACTTTAATTTGAAATGCTCTTTTGTACAAAACTGTTTTCAGCAAACAACTGCACCAATAAAATGTGTAAATCATAATGGCAGTCAGGTAAAGAAGAAAAGTGCTTTCTGATTCCACCATTATTCTCTGTGGTCTAAACTTAGTTTTGATCTGAATGAGTCCCTTCAGGAGCACACCTTTGTAGCGCACTGCGCTGGAATGAAAGCCAAAGAACTTGATTATGTCTTCCTGGGGTTTAAATGCAGCTTCCATTGAGTTGATCTCCATAGCAACACCACTAGTGCCATATTTCTTAAAGGCTATCATAGGCTCGTCAGGCTGCAGGCACTACTGTCTGTCACTGTGGGGGAAAAGGCTGCTTGCCTCTGCAGTGCCATTAAACCTGTATCTGAAAACAGGCTTTCACCAAAATAAACATGCACACAGGCAAAAAAAATGCTTTGCAGATGGAACAAGCAGACATGAGATGTGATCATAAAGACAAAGGTTTTGAATGGGAATGTATGAAAGCCAGCTATACTAGAATTTTAAAAATCAATATTCTGTGACCGTGTTTTCTGGCACTGGTCATAATGTAGCAGAAGTGACCAGAAAGACAAGAGATATTCCTGCTCTTGCATTCTGCTTTTATTTATCAATAACCCTTGTTACATCAAATCTGTCCTGTCAGCTTGTATCTGTCATCAGTCTACTGCATTTCCTGTTCTCGTTTTCGCAAGCGTTTGTTTTTCAGATATTGAATCAATGAAAGAACCAAAAAGATAAAATGAATCTCTTCGCATGACAATGCAAAGAGATGACAAATGAGGCTCTGCTGACATCACATTAGAAATACATTTAGGTTTATGCATTCCAGTAAGTAGCCCGTTAATGTCTGTACACAAACGTAGCTGTTTGAGCCTTTTAATCTACTCTTCTCCTTTAATCATGTGAAGTCCCAGTGTGATGTATTTAGTGTCTATAAGGAGCATGACCTATCAAAGCCAGAAATTCAGAGATTTTTATTATCTTTTCCAAATACAAGGGGGGTATACACCAAACAGGCATAACATTATGACCACCTCCTTATTTCTACACTCACTGTCCATTTTATCAGCTCCACTTACTATATAGATGCACTTTGTACTTCTACAATTACAAACTGTGGTCCATCTATTTCTCTGCATACTTTGTTAGCACCCTTTTACCCTGTTCTTCAGTGGTCAGGACCCCTATGGACCCTAACAAAGAAGGTACTGTTTGCTCAGACACAGCAGTGCTGCTTAAGTTTTTAAACACTGTGCCCACTCACAGTCCACTCTATTAGACCACCTACCTTGTCAGTCCACCTTGTAGATGTAAAATAAGAGACAATAGCTCATCTGCTGCTGCACAGTTTGTCTTGGTCATCCTCTAGTCCTTCATCAGTGGTCATAGGACGCTGCCCACAGGACACCATTGGCTGGATATTTTTGTTTGGTGGACTATTCTTAGACCAGCAATGACGGTGAGGTGTTTAAAAAGTCCAGCAGCACTGCTGTGTCCGATCCACTAAGACCAGTGCAACACACACTAACACACCACTACTACATCAGTGTTACTGCAATGCTGAGAGTGATCCATCACTGAAATAGTACCTGCTCTGTGGGGGTCCATGGGGGTCCTGACCACTGAAGAACAGGGTAAAAGGGGGCTAATAATGTATGCAGAGAAACAGCTGGACCACAGTCTGTAATTGTAGAACTACAAAGTGCACCTATATAGTAAGTGGAACTGATAAAATGGACAATGAGCATAGGTACAAGGAGATGGTCATAACTGTCACAATTGGCCCCTCCCAGTCCTGTCCATGTGCTCTGTTGTGTTTTGGTTTAGCCCATATGTTTTTGTTTTGGTTTTTAATCCAGCCCCCTCGTTTCATGACTCCACCCGATTGTCCCCACCTGTGTTTCCACCTGTGTCTTGTGAGCCGTTGTTAGCCCTCGTGTATTTAAGCCCTGTGTTTGCCTTGGTCTGTGTTGGTCTTTGTCATGTGTAATGTTTGATTTGGAAGCTTGTTCTGCTTGTACTGTTTGGATGTTGTTTGATTCTTGGTTGAGGTTCTGTGTTATTATGTCTGACCCATATTCTCTCTGTGTTGGATACATGAACCTGGACTGTCACAACTATGACCCTGGATTTGCCCATAATAAAAGTCGCTTATCTCAGCGTATGCATCCGCCTCCTTGTGATTGTAACAAAAATATTATGCCTAATCGGTGTATATAACAAATCAGCCATCTTTTTCTAGCCCTGATCGAGCCAATAATAACCTTTGATCTCAATTCTGTCCTGATTGTGCTTAGATGCTCACTCAGAAACTATTGCAGAGCATCCAACAATAAAAGCATCATTGTGTTTTTTTATACAGCGATTAAAAAATTGGTAGCACACAAAAACCTCCACTGCTGCTACATTTTACTGTGACAAACATGAACAGAAAGGCTTTGTCACCAGATTTGAATAAGATAAAGAAACACTGCCAAAGTCTCTGAATGTATGCCAGTGATGCCATGATAAGGTTAGATAACATTTAGCTCGATCTATACTGTTCATTTTTCATTTGCACAGCATATTTTGTTGTACATACTTTGGTTTTTAAGTCCATCTCCTTAATTTTCATCCTTATTTTTCAAGTAATAATTGTAATTTCTTGATTTTAAGCATATAAGCAATTGGGAAATCTTAGAAGCTTATACCAGAAAAAGACTATTCGGAATGGAATGTCTGGGACAGTACTGTCAAGAACAGTATTCAGTAGGGTTTTAGATTCTATTTGACTGTTTGGAAAAGAGTATGATAGTATATAGAGAACATATTCAATGTTATATCTTTTTTAGTCATGTTTGTTTCTTGATTTTTCAAGCAATTGGACCTTTCAAACCTCTTTTAGAAGCCTCCCCGAGAGGCAGGGCTGCCTCTTATAAAAGGGCTATTGTTTTTGAATGCATTAACAGACAGAGGGAATCACGACATACTGTATCATGCTGATTAACCTGCCAGTCTCAGTGCATTTTAAAACAAAGTCACTGCTATAAATGAGTGGCAGATAAAGATTAAAGGCTAAGGCTGGGAAAGTACTTTCATGTGGGCCACATCAGTTTAGCCCTAACACAAAGACATCCTGGTACTTGAATCTTTTCATTTGAATCTTTCCTAATATCAAAAGTATACATAAAGCTTAAAATACTTCTGTATGAAAATAAAATTCAAAGCAAAAATCATATGTACAGTGAAGAGAAACAAGTATTCAGAGACTTTCTTTTGTTATCAATTGCATATTCAGTTCATACATCACATAAATATTATATTCATAGAAATATTGTCTTTTAATTTTGTATTCACATTGCTGTGAAAAAGTAGATGCCCCCTTTCCAATTTCTTCTATTTTTGCATATTAGTTACACTTGAAAATGACAGCTGTGAGATGTCTACAATAAGAAGTAATTCACTTTTTGCAGCATTGTGGTTCTATTTCTGCCCATTCCTCTTGGCAAACCATCTTTAACTCCTCAAGGTTAGGGGGGTGCCTCTGACAGACTCTCAAAAATCCTTCATAAATTCTCAATGGGATTCAAACCAAGAGACTGGCAAGGTCATGCATGCAATTTCATCTTCTTTTTTTAGGAGTCCTGAGTTATCTTGGCTGTATGTTTGTGGTTACTGTCTTCGTGAAACGTCCATCTTCTCCCCATATTCGGTTTCTTGGCTGATGAGAATAAATTCTTCCCTAATACGTCCCAGTACATTGCTCCATTTAAGTTTCTGATGATGATGTCTAACACTCCAGTACCGTTTGCAAAGAAGCAGCCCCATATCATGATGCTCCCACTTCTGTACTTGTGAGCATGGTGTTTTTGGGACTATACATGTAATTCTTCTTTCTTTTAACTTGTCAAGCAGAATTATTTCCCAAGAGTTCTGTTTTTTTGGTATGTCTCACTGTTCTCTGTTTTACTGCTGTTCCTAATGCTTTCAGGTCATCTGGCAAATGCAAGTCACTGAGCACGTACTCTGAGGACACTGGATAAATGCAATAGACGTATATTAAACAACGAAAAACAAAGGTGTCTGAATGCTTGTTTCCCATCACTGTATGTTGTCTTGCTATTGTTTTTAGCAACAACAGTGCCTTGCACTTTCTGCCGTCTAGAACACCAAAGCTCAGTTTCCAGGAGCTCAGTGAAAGGAGATGACCAGTGCTGCCAATTAGCACCTAATCAGGCAATAAGTCTCTCTGTCTGGGTTCTGCCTCACCTAGTTGACTGTGCCACTGACTGCTAAACATGACCTCCCTGTCCATGCTATTTTAAGATAATAGCTAACAGAAGCTCATTCACAGAAAAGAATGAACCACTTGTGAACTACATTTCTGCCACCAGTCCCTTGGTGCATGTTGGTTGGATGACAATTGTTGGTTTAACCTTATTGATAAGATAAACAGAGCTATTCTCAGAGGACACCCTCTAAATGGCTCTGTTAATCAAGTTAGACATCCTGCTCAGTGCTAGACATAGTTCCACTGTGAGTGTAGTTCACTGCTTTTTTTTTAACTCGAGACACACTGGACAAAGCAGCAAAGAATATGAAAAGAATGAAAAGCACTCTATCACTGAAAGGTTGATAAGCACATTTGTTCTTTGAGGCCTGATGCTGACCACCAGAGAATACTAGAGGCAGCCTCACACAAGTAGAGTTAACAGCGCCACCCTAACAATCTGCTATTCATAATTTATTACCTACTTATGCCTTATTTTCATTCATGCAATATGCAATCACAGTTAAACACATTTTCATATGAAGTTAATCTTCCTATTATATATCATATACTGCAGTACTGAAGCATTCCCCAGAGAATGTCTGGTGGAGAGAAGTATAATATGACAGCTGATATTAACCAAACCCTTCTAATAATGGATCTTGTTCCTGCTGTTTTCCTCTGGGATTTTACAAAGCTTTGGAGAATAAAAAACACTTACTTTTTACGGGTTTCGTATCTTCCAGTCGCTCCAAGACTCTGAAAAATTAAGAAAAAAAAATGAGCTGCTTTGACACTACGGCAGGCAATACATATGAAAAAAAAAACATTCAATTTATTAAACATGATAAATGATGTATTAAACATACAACCTCTAAATGCAAGTAATTATAGTACTTTGACAACAGAGACTCAGCATTCCTCTGCTGACAGCAAAACTAACCGGTGTAACCACATGAACACTGATGAACCATAAATAACCTTCACCAGCTGTGTTGAGAACGGTTAACAGGTACCAAATAATCTATTAACACTCTGCCACACATTACCTACAATTTTCTAATTACAGAGTAAGCAATGCAATCACTTAGTAGCACTTAATTTTGAAATGAACACAACACTGATCCTTCCAGGAATCTCTCTCTTCCTCAGCATATTCAGGAAAGGCAGCCATGCCGTTGTTATAGCAACCTTAGAGAACTGTGTTTGGAAAATTACCTTCCCTCTGGATTAGTATTCCCCTTATCTGACATGCAAAGACATATGTACATATTATCCTCAGTGCATGGGTTATACAAGGACAAGGGATCTGACTGCTCATGTGTAAACCGAGGTTTTATTTCTTTCCACCTACTGCCTTTTGTATAAATATTCATGAAGTAACAGACCATATGTAATTTTGAGGCTTCAAAAACAGTGCAAAAACACAGTCTTTAGGTTAAAGGTATATACATACACTTAAATGCTAGTACTCATCAACAATCCAAATCCACAGAGCTAAATCTGAGCATTTCAGTACACCGCATGGTTGCTGCATGAAGAGAAATCACTGGAGTGGTACTGCCAAGAGTGACTTGAGTCATTTGAGTGACCGTACTTCATTACTGTACTTCACTATCAATTTGGAAGATTTGTACTTACAATACTGAAATTAAAATTTGTACATTTGCTTAATTATATTTACAAGTTAAAAATGTACTTTAATTATTTATATTTTCATTTAGACCTTCGAAATACTCAAAGCCTGTAACGAGGAGCGATGTAGCGGACGCATGTGCTGAGATTTATTAAGGGCAAATCCAGGGTCATGGTCAAGACAGTCCAGGGTCAAAGATCCAATACGGAGAAAACGGGGTTCAGACATGAAAGACCAGAATACAATGAACAACACAGAGATTCAAACGAAGCCAACAAACAGAACGATACATCGAACAAAGACCGGCAAACACAAGAGGCAAACACATGGCTTAAATACACAGGGATAACGAGGGTCAGGTGAAAACAATCAGGGCAGAGTTACAAAACCCAAACAAACGCACATGGACAAACCAAAACAAAAAGGCACATGGAGTGGGAGGAGTCAATCGTGACAAAGCCTAGGAGATTTTTCTCTTTTTGTCTTTTTGTAAATTTGAATTTATTGTTTCATTAACACAGCCAACCCAATTGGTACGTGTAAAATGAAACTGCCTACAGCTATGGTCTTTTTCTGAGGACAAGTGCCACCCCTAGCACAAAACACCATACAAAGAAATTAATTCTAATTTATTTGTTAAAAAGCTTACTTTTTACTTTTAGATTTTTTACATTTTAACTCTAATTTTTCACTCAAATATATTTTTGGCTCCATTCTTCCACTTTTAAGTGAGTAAGATGACATAGTACCCCTACTTTCACTTGCGAGCAGCTTTATTGTAGGCTACTTCTGTAACATAGGGGCCAAGGCAGCCTGCAAGTGCAGAGTAACTTTAGTAGGGGCATTCTGATACTCATCGTCATAACAGGCAGGGGTCAACACACAAGCAGGCAAGAGAAGATGCAGATCCATAATCAGAGAAGAGCAGAGTGAAAACGCAACACAAGACACAGACTTGGACTCAGATACTGAACACAGGGACATTACAAACACACAATGAGAACACAGTGGTATCTGTAGCAGTCTTAATGAACTTAGAATGAGCTGCAGGTGTGCGAGAGAGGAGGAGAGTGGGTGGAGCCAGGGAGAATCCAAGTGAGTCTCCCCAGAGAGGGGGAGACATGACAACTTTTACTGCTGGTTGTCATGCATAATTAAAGCTGGCCTGAACAGCAATTTATAGGCTTTCAACGCTCACTGGTATTTTCCGAAAAAGTACTGGAATACTCATTCTGAATATGTACCATTTAAAACAATGATATTTATGTTTCACAATTGTCATTTTAATATGCTCTTTACTGCAGTAAAGTCCAGAACCTGACAACCATATATTAATAGTCGAGCGGAAGCCCAGCTGCTTGTGCTCCATTTGTTTGTAACCACTTGTTCAACTACAACATGGTTACGCAGAGGCTAAGGGCTCAGAGGACAAGCTGCAAGGCAACAAGAAACAGTAATCACTTACACCCCACCGAATGCAGCTCTCACTCCATGGCCTAAAGGGTCGCTTGCTAGAGTGAACTTCACCCCATCAGACTCCTGTGCCTGGCAGCAACCACAAGAGCAGCAGTGCTAGTGCTCTCCTCCTTCAGCACTGCCTGAACTCATTACAACAAACAGGTTTAATCCTTCCTTCTATTTCAACAAGTCAGGCATTATTTGAGCAGCAATTTTTCAGTAGCCTGCTCAATTAATTTGATTTACCTTACAAAATATCTGAATGCAAATTACATAGGCTGTGTCTCAAACTATACATACTACACTAATTACACATTAATTACATTTTAATTAATTTTAAGCACTTTGAATATATTGAATACATTTGAAAATAGATAAAATTAAGATTTTATCTATTTCCTGTGACTGTTGAGCATGACAAAAAATCAGATTTTCGCTGCACTGTTACACAAAAATTGCCACCATGGAACAAAAACACTTACTTTAGACTTATTGCTCTTTCTGGTTACATTTGAAAGTAATACACTTGAAACACAATGTTTTACAGAGCACAATGCTTTACATACTCTGTTATCTAGTACTAGCAATTATTATTAATTAATCAATTATTTTTAAAACTCAGCATTTAAAGTTGTTATCCAGACATTTCTACTGGCATATCTCAACAACATGAAAATCTTTGTTTTTAAAATTATTCTCTGTTGTGATATAATTAAGTATGTAAACTTCAAATAGACATAATGACCTCTGTGGTCTTTCCGGTAGTTGTGGAATAACAGACATTCCAGGATTAAAAAAGCAATTTATCATTGCTATATATATACAATCTATGAATAATGTAAAGGATGTGCAAAGGAAGTTGGGAGTTAAATCAAGCATTACGTACAACCCCAATTCCAATGAAGTTGGGACGTTCTGCAAAACATAAATAAAAACAAAATACAATGAATTGCAAATCCTTTTCAACCTATATTCAACTGAACACACTACAAAGACAAGATATTTAATGTGCAAGCGGATAAGCTTTATTGTTTTTTGCAAATATTCACTCATTTTGAATTTGATGCCTGCAACATGTTCCAAAGAAGTTGGGACAGGGGCATGTTTACCACTGTGTTACATCACCTTTCCTTTTAACAACACTCAATAAGCGTTTGGGAACCGAGGACACTAATTGTTGAAGCTTTGTAGGTGGAATTCTTTCCCATTCTTGCTTGATGTACAACTTCAGATGCTCAACAGTCTCTGTTGTCATAATTTGCGTTTCATAATGCGGTCCACATTTTCAATGGGAGACAGGTCTGAACTGCACGCATGCCAGTCTAGTATCCACACTCTTTTATTACGAAGCCACGCTGTTGTAACGTGCAGAATGTGGCTTGGCATTGTCTTGCAGAAATAAGCAGGACGTCCCTGAAAAAGACGTTGCTTGGATGGCAGCATATGTTGCTCCAAAACCTGTATGTACCTTTCAGCATTAATGGAGCCTTCACAGATGTGCAAGTTACCCATGCCATGGGCACTAACACACCCCAATACCATCAGAGATGCTGGCTTTTGAACTCTGCGCTGATAACAATCCGGACAGTCCTTTTCCTCTTTGGCCTGGAGGACATGACGTCCATGATTTCCAAAAACAGTTTGAAATGCGGACTCGTCAGACAGGACACTTTTCCACTTTGTGTCAGTCCATCTCAGATGAGCTCGGGCCCAGAGAGATAGATGGAGTGACGAACTGTGTTCACTGACAGCGGTTTTCTGAAGTGTTCCTGAGCCCATGTGGTAATATCCGTTACAGAATGATGTCAGTTTTAAATGCAGTGCTGCCTGAGGGATCGAAGGTCACAGGCATTCAACGTTGGTTTTCTGCCTTGCTGCTTACTTGCAGAGATTTCTCCAGATTCTCTGAATCTTTTGATGATATTATGGACTGTAAATAATGAAATGCACGTTGAGAAACGTTGTTCTTAAACTGTTGGACAATTTGCTCACACAGTTGTTCGCAAAGTGGTGAACCTCGCCCCATCCTTGCTTGTGAATGACTGAGCCTTTCAGGGATGCTCCCTTTATACCCAATCATGACACTGACCTGTTTCCAATTAACCTGTTCACCTGTGGAATGTTCCAAAGAGTTGTTTTTTGAGCATTCCTCAACTTTCCCAGTCTTTTGTTGCTCTTGTCCCAACTTCTTTGGAATGTGTTGCAGGCATCAAATTCAAAATGAGTGAATATTTGCAAAAAACAATAAAGTTTTTCCTTTTTGAACATTAAACATCTTGTCTTTATAGTATATTCAATTGAATATAGGTTGAAAAAGGTTTGCAAATCATCTTATTCTGTTTTTATTTATGTTTTACACAACGTCCCAACTTCATTGGAATTGCGGTTGTACTTCCCAGTCAAGTAATAAAGTACAGATAATCAGCATAATAAGTAATAGCAATATGTACAGATAAATGTAAACATATTTTTTAAATATGTATACTACAACAAGTTAAACTGCATTCAAGCAGTGACTACAGCAAAGCAGAAAGTGTTCCTATTCAGAAGGAAACTGAATACAGGGGTTATGTACAAAAAAAACTGGATACAGGGGTTATGTACAATACAATGTGTGTAACGTCAGTAATTAAGTGCAGCAGTTTAAAGCAGATAGACGTGAGAAGTGTCCTTGTCTAGGAGGATGATGGCATATGAAAATTTGCTGAGGTAGGTGGCAGTTCATATGAGTAATCTGTTGAAGATAATTGCTCTTTTCAAAGGTCTCTGCTGATTAAGTATTGTTCTTTAAGCTACAATTGGTGTGCCTTGATAAAAGACAAAGCATCTAAATACTAAATATAGAATTGAATACCAATGAACATATATTTGAATTTTCAAATGATTCAGGTCAGCCTTACACATAACAGATCAGCTCATTCAATGGTGCATATAAATTAAGCCAGCTCAAAAGATGAAGCAAGGACATCTCACCACCTACTCATAAACAAACAAACAAACAAACAAATAAATAAATAAACAAGTAAATGAATGATAAAAGTCGTGTCTTGTTACTTGCTTACTCTTTAACTAGACCTGGCACAGACTCAATCATCTTCACATTTCTGTGTTTCTGATAGTTGAAAGATGATTGTGTATCTCCGCAGCCTTTTAAAACCCCTTTTTTTTCTCATGACAAGCAGGAAAAAGATATTTTCACCTGCTGAAGACTTGTTTAAATGGCACAAACTTTATGGAATGATGATGCTCTCATGCACAACTGTGTTTAAAATCCCAGTAATCAATTTCCTTTGATGATGACACAATGCAAGCCTTGCTACACTGCAGTACTTCCAGGCAACATCTGAATTACACCCCCCAGAGTATTTTGGCCTCCTTTGAGTACTGCTTTTCTGTTCTCACTGAGGACTTGATGAGATGATGAAAGTATAACAGCAACAAGAGTAGAAGAACATGACTTCAATACGATGAGGCAGATATTCATACTCATGCAAGATCCCATCTCACTGCAACATGCATTTCTAGCAATATATGCTAATTTCATTTCAATGCTCATTTACTAATCAATTAAGAAATTCAGTTTAGAAATGCTATGATGTAAAATGAGAAATATCTATAACAGAATAAAATAAAAATGGAGCCTCAAAACGTCTGTGGAGATGTGCCAACAGAACAGCACTTTTTTGGGACATTGAGATATCTAATATTTCAGCAGCTTGTTGCTTTCGGTTAAATGCCACACTCAGGCAGCTGTGTCTGGAACATGGCACACAGCTGCCCTTGTCTGCACCTCTTCTTTAATGTCAGCAGACTTCTTTGGCTAATACAATGCTTCTAGGGAGACAGCTGTCCATTCCTACAGGTGCATTCCCAAAAGGTCTGTAATTGCTTTAGACAGAGAGCGCTCTTACACCATCAAGAGTTATCTCTTTCTGTCATAAATGTGAATGAGTATCCCTCTGAGCACTTGAAGCTAATGGCTATAGGTGTCCCCTGAAAACTGGGCTATGGAGGATATCTGCAAAAGCAATCTCTTTATTTTATTAGGAGTCACTTCGACGTTAGCCTCTGCACAAAGACAGCAGAGAAAAAAAATTTAGTTAGATCAAATTATGACAACTGTAACAGCCTAAGTTAATACTGAGAATGAACGAATGAATGAATGCATCAATCAATCAATCAATCAATCAATATCCTGCTAGTGACGAACTCATTTTCATGGAATGAAACCAAAAGGACCCACTTAAAATTGAGTTTCAATTGAAAGTTTCAACTTGAAAAGAGTTTTTTTAATTTAATTTGTCATTTTCAAATGCCTTTGAATGAATGTTATGAACACAAAAATATAAGGTTATGGAAAACATGGATTAAATCTGCTTTTAAGGACATGTCTGAGATGACAAAAAAGTTTAGATGAATTAACTAAATTTACTAAAATGATAACTTAAGCTATAGTATGTTCAACAAAATCCACAATGCCTGACAAAAGAGAACTGCTGGTCATTCAATAAATTGCTTGTGTCACAATTGGCCCCTCCCAGTCCATGTGCATTTGTTTTGGTTTGGCCCATGTGTATTTGTTTTAGTTCTAGTCCTGCCCCCTCGTTTCATGACTCCACCCCTGATTGTCTCCACCTGTGTTTGCACCTGTCCCTCTTTACCCTTATGTATTTAAGCCCTGTGTTTTCCCTGGTCTGGCTGGTCTTTGTTTGATCGTGCTGTTTGTTTGATGTATGTTGGCAGAACTATTTGAATCTTTGTTTGGTGATTAGGATTTGTTTGTGTTTCTCGTCATGTCTAACTCTGTGCAATCTGTGTTGGCTCTATGACCCTGGACCGTCTCAACCCTGATTTTGGATTTGCCCTTAATAAATCTCGCTTATCTCAGCACGTGCATCTGCCTCCTCGCTCCACGTCACAGCTTGTCTAATGTCCTTTACAGAAACTTTACAGAAATTTTACAGAAACTGGGAAACAGTTCCACACAAGCTCCATTTTTTTTCACTGATCAGCTGTTTCCCAACATTCTTTTTTTTCAGTTTTTCTAGACTATCAAAACCATCACACTCTACAACATGCCATCAATGCCTTCTGTAACACTCTGCATTTTGACACCAACACTTTTCACCCATATAACAGCAGTCAGGCTAGGCACAGCCACAGCAGTGCATACTGTGTCCTGATAATAAATGGAGAGGGCAAACACTTTCTCACTGGAGAGTCACAAATTCTCTGGGAGAGTTTCTCCCAAGTTCTAAAATACCTGCTCTTCAAGACACACATCTGGGCTAAAGAGCTTACAAGTAAAACGCAGCGAGGACTCAAGGATAGGAGGCTTTTACCATTTCCACTTATAAACATATCATATAAAACCCTCAGCAATTCCCCATCTCACAGCACAGCCCAGAGTGTTCCAGAGCTGCATTTACTGAGCCTCTTCTCTCCAGCATAATGTTTAGTATCAACGGCAGCGGCGCAATCAAAGCTGCTTTCAAGCAATGCTGAAAGTCCACTGATAAGATGGCTTGCTTACATTATGAGGCAGATCTGATTCCTTTCAGTAGCACAATATGCTCTAACTAAAAAATTTACATGATGCAATTGACTGTCTGTAACCTGTTCACTGTCCATATAATATTTATCTCACAATGCTTGGAGCACATAATAATACAAGCCCAGGATGTAATTTAGTATAAAAATGACTGCAGCCCTTGAGAAATTTGTAGGATGTTGGCCTTAGATTAACTGCAGTCATTAATTCAGTCTCTGTGGTTTGTCTGCTGTGGGTGCATTGTAAATGGTAAGGATTTAGAGACCGAAAAATGAATGCTAATGGCTCTGCTTTAGAGAATCTATAATTGATGCCCACTTCATCTAATAAGCCCCCTGGACTACATGAGGAGGCTCCTGCCTCTTGACCCTACTCTTAAAAGTCTAATTGATCATACGCGTAGTACACAGCTGAGAGTGAAGTTTGTTCTGAGCTACAAATCAGAGGAGCGAGTCTCAACTAAATTGAACTGAAATAACCTCTTTGCGTAGATTAGGCTGGGCCAGCTTCAAGCCGACAGCCGAGACAGTCCGGGGCTCCTAGAACTTCTCACTTCACTGTGCTAATTTGAACAAGGCTTTTATTTTTCTATTTGTCAGCGGGCTAAACTGTAGCATGGTTGTTAAACCTCTCCCAGGCCTAATTAGGAGAGCAATGCTAGCATTCATAGCTGAGCTCGCGCTCCTGCACTGGGAGGAAGAGGGGGGCCATGGTGATGCCTCTGGCAGCCCAGCCTGGCAGCTCCCTGCCCTTGTGGCTGCAATATTAAGTGACTGCTGAAATTCATGGCCGACACAGCCGTTTTATAAGTCTAGGTGACAACCTGCTTTCATATGGGGCAGGCGTTTTGCAACACATTAGCAAATTGCTCTGTTTCATTATTCATTAGAATGCTGTCATACCAAGAGCGCCCATGTTTTGTTGGAGAAAACAGTAGCACTCCTTTATCCTGAAAGGCGCTCTCTGGGGAGTTTGCCCAGGTGGCAGCAGCCTTTATTGCTAGCACTGTGTAGATTGTGACAATTCACAGATAACTGACTCAAAACACTAACATCAAAACTGAATTTCACAAATTTGAGGAACGTGTGAAAGTACTTTCGAGAGGGGAACAGTAACAGGAAAAACTCCCACTGTGAAAAGGCAATAAAAAGACCTATGGATAAGCAGGCTGTTTTGAAGAGAAATTCAAATGTTAATGGATACATTTCTCTGGAATAAAAAGCACTGTTTAGAAACATAGTGTACTCAGGGTAGTTTATTACAAATCAAAGTCACAATTAAAAAAGAAAAAATATGTAGGTCAAATATTGACTTTGCTTTATCTCAGCCTATTTCAGTGATACCTAACTTTTAGTTTATAGCATTGTGCACTCTAACTCAGATCATTGTGACCTATTCTGAGGGTTAATTTTCTTTTTAATGTGCCAAAATGTTTTATGCTTATGCAGACAGACGAAAAGTGTGTCTGAAAGGGAAAAAACTGTCATAGTCTCATTCATGTTACCCACACTGTCAAGATGCATTGGTGCAACGTGGCTCTGAAGTCATGTTGTTCTTTTCTTCTGTCACCTTGGGCCAAACAACAGCTTCAGTTAGGCAGCAGTGAGAGGGCAAGCTTGCCCCCTTATGGTATCTTTAAGAAGTAAATTTTCATATTCTGTGCACTAACAAATCAAGCCACATTTTTAAAAAAAATGTAAAAAAAAACTGGACGGGACTTGACAGCAGCAGCATTTGACTTAGTGGGCCATAGTGAGTTCTGTAGTGAATCTGACTGCTTGATTTGACTGATAAGCTTCTGACAGTCCGGCCAGAGACCAATGTGGAGAAGAAGAGAAGAGCAAAGTAAAAAAAAAAAACAACAGAGAAGTGTAGTTAAGAGTACGTGAAGAAAGAAAAAAGAGATGATGAGTGTAGATGAAAGAAAAGTGTAGATGAGAAGAATATATGAAAGAATAGAAGAATAGGTGAGAGTAGAAGAAAGATGAGTAGACAAGAGAACAGAAGAGAATAGAAAAAAAGTATAGACTAAAAAATAAACATCCTTGAGAAGAGAGGAGAAAATGAAAACAGAAGAGAAGAGAAGAGAAGAGAGGAGAAGAGAAGAGAAGAGTGGAAGTGCGTAGATGTAAGAACAGCCAATAACAAAGTAATGGCAGAGGTGTTGGCTGGGAGCTGGAGGTGGCACAGAAAGTAGCCACAGCTAGAGTACTAGCACATAGAACACTTCTCCTGACAACTCTAAAAAAGGAGAGAGTGAAAAAAGTGGTGAAATAGCTCCAGGTGAAATGATAATTGCATCGCAGAGAGAACAAATTTTCCTGAACAGGCTCTTTCTACATCCATCAGTACACAGTAAACTCAACTCCATTTTAAAATATCGTGATGGTCCTTGAGAAACTTGTGCTAATGCTTCCTGTGTTTCATCAGATATTTTTAGATGTGATGCACCTCATGAATCTGACTTGTAACAAATTGACTGACTGACAAACTGACTGACTGACTGACTGACTGACTGACTGACTGACTGACTCACTCACTCACTCACTCACTCACTCACTCACTCACTCACTCACTCACTCACCTTTAGCAGGCTGAAAATTCTCCATCAGGTGCCACCATTAGAACTCAAATAGCTTTTAATGATTTATAAAAGCAGTGTTTCACACCAATGACATTGTGTTCTTTTTTTATGGGGTATCATATTACATTCTGTATATAAGAAATGACACTTGTAAATGCTCTGACCATTTTGCAGTATCTCATATATTAATAAGCATCAAAAAACAAGCACTCTAAGTGATACTGGACCAGCTATCCATGCTTCATTTTCCAGTAAATTAGCACAAAATGCCCAAAGCACATACGGATGTATCTGTGTGATGAAGCCATTTCTGAGAATGAAACTGGAAAGACAGGTTCTCATGCTGTCTGTCTAACAACATCTCAGTCTCTTTCAAGAGCACCTTCAGCAAAAAGACACAAGCCACAAACCCTCACTAAACCAAGCTCCATGGCAACAAGGTTGAGTAAGCGCAATAAATTGCTGCATTGCACTGTAGCACCCAATATCACCTCTGTTGAGAAGGTGTTATTTACTTAACTTTTATCCAAAATGACATTGATGTGAATATATTCAAAAAGGCATAACCCAAACCTAAAAGAGAAAAATAATAACAGGTCACCATGTTTCAGTTTCAATAATAAGTGGACTATGGCCTAATAACTTCATTCTATAGATTCTATGTCCTGTGATATTGAATTTTAGACAAAGAATGGCTTTTATTGTTCCTCCTGAACATTTAAGATCATGGACTATCCATACAGTGCAGCAGGTGAGAGACTTTATCTGGACATATGATCACAATGCCTTACAATGCCTTTTGGCACATGATAAATGTTTCAAGTACAGTTTCAGGGGCATTTCAATTTCAAAGCCTTTGCTATTCACTGTGGTGTTCAGCATAACAAAAGAGCTTTCCGCTACCATTTTCCATTGATTCACGCCGGAGAGGTGGAGGTGGAAAATGCTGGAATATCTGTGTCACTGTGTTTTCTTCTGCCATGCAGCTATAAAGCCTGACAACTCATCCAGAATCACATTCAGAGAATGACAAACACAACTGAGGCAGTGGACTGCACTAGATTTATCTATCATTCTCTTTTTCCTCTGCATCACTTCCCAGAAACAGTGCTCCTTGGCAGAAATCCAGGAGTCCAACGCACCACTGTATTATGGCACACTTCATTATGTAAAGTAGGTAAGACGAAGGAGAAAAAGGGAAAAACACCTGAGCAACAAGAAACTCAATCTTTGCTATGTCAAATACAAAATTATGAGTAAGAGTACGCCCATACACTTAGTGTCTTGACAATTTTCTGACCCCTTGTTAATGAGCAATAAGGAAAAAAGTCAAGAATTGACTT
Organism: Pygocentrus nattereri; assembly: GCF_015220715.1. NCBI lineage: Eukaryota > Metazoa > Chordata > Actinopteri > Characiformes > Serrasalmidae > Pygocentrus > Pygocentrus nattereri. Next base: position 23,832,280 of record NC_051223.1, on the reverse strand, counting down.
ACAATAAAAGAAATTTTCCAGACTAGGAAATCATCTCCAGCTGGTCAGTAAATTCCTATTGAGTCTCACTGAATGTATGGATCTGAAACCAGTCAGCCTTGAGTGCTATGATTTCACTTGACTGTCTCAGAGGACTTTATGTTCTTTTGAGAAGTGTGCTGAAAGCAAATGGCAAATGCTCCATTTCCATTTCTAGAGGGGTTGTGTGGAAATTTGACTAAAGAAAGAGCACAAGAGCACTCTCATATATATATATATATATATATATAATATATATATATATATTATGAGACACACATATATATGAATATATATATATATATATGAATATATATATATATATATATATATATATATATATATATATATATATATACACACACACACACACACACACACACACACACACACACACACACACACACACACATATATATCCATCCATCCACCCATCCATTATCTTCCGCTTCTCCGGGGTTCGGGTCGCGGGGTCAGCATCCTAAGCAATGAATCCCAGACCTCCCTTTCCCCAGCCACTTCCACCAGCTCTCCAAGGGTGATTCCGAGGCGCTCCCAGGCCAGCTGGGCGATATAGTCACGCCGGCGTGTCCTGGTCTTCCCGGGGTCTCCTCCCAGGTGGACTTGCCTGTGACACCTCCCGAGGGAGACGTCCAGGAGGCATCCTAACCAGATGCCCGAACCACCTCAGCTGGCTCCTCTCGACGTGAAGAAGCAGCGGCTCTACTCCGAGTCCCTCCCGGATGACTGAACTTCTCACCCTATCTCTAAGGGAGAGTCCACACACCCTGCGGAGGAAACTCATTTCGGCCGCTTGTATTCGCAATCTTATTCTTTCGGTCATTACCCAAAGCTCATGACCATAGGTGAGGGTGGGAACGTAGATCGACCGGTAAGTCGAGAGCCTTGCCTTATGCCTCAGCTCTTTCTTTACCACAACAGACCGGTAAAGAGCCCGCATCACTGCTGACCCAGCACCAATCCGCCTGTCAATCTCCCGCTCCCTTGTACCTTCACTCGTGAACAAGACTCCGAGATACTTGAACTCCTCCACTTGAGGCAAGAGCCTATCCCCGACCCAGAGAGGGCTCTCCACCCTTTTCCGCCTGAGAACCATGGTCTCGGATTTAGAGGTACTGATTCTCATCCCGGCCGCTTCACACTCGGCTGCAAACCGATCCAGTGAAAGCTGAAGTTCGCGGCCTGATGTCCCCAATAGGACTACATCATCTGCAAATAGCAGCGATGTGACCCTGAGGTCACCAAACCGGACAACCTCCATCCCCTGACTGCGCCTAGAAATTATAAAAATGGATAGACGGGGTCCAACTCTCACTGGGAACGAGTCTGACTTACTGCCGGCTATGCGAACCAAACTCCAGCTTTGTTTGTACAGGGCCTGAATGGCTCGTAGCAAAGAGCCATGTACCCCGTACTCCCGAAGCACCTCCCACAGAATACCCCGGGGAACACAGTCGAATGCCTTCTCCAGATCCACAAAGCACATGTGGACTGGTTGGGCAAACTCCCTTGAACCCTCCAGAATCCTGGAGAGGGTGAAGAGTTGGTCCAGTGTTCCACGACCAGGGCAGAAACCTCCTGAATCCGAGGTTCGACTATAAGCCGGACTCTCTTCTCCAGTACCCCTGCATAGACCTTACCAGGGAGGCTGAGGAGTGTGATTCCCCTGTAGTTGGAACACACCCTCCGGTCCCCTTTTTTAAAAAGAGGCACCACCACCCCAGTCTGCCAAATATATATATATATATATATATATAAGATATATATACACACACACACGTGTGTATATAGTGTAGTATATGTATATGTACACACACACGTATTACATAGTGGTAGTAGTAGTAGTAGTAGCGGTTTGTGTTTCCAGAAGACTTGCTACGTATAGATAAAGATGCGCTTAAATGAGTGCTTATATGTATTTAAAATTTATGTTTGCAAAAATATAACAGGACAGTATTCCCTACACTCTTTCTACCAGGCCCTCTTGACGAAGACCACCTGGCAAGTGGCCTTCAGGTTATTTGAATTTGAGACCCCTATTCTACATATTTAAATAAAATCTGTTTGCTGCTGGTTAAGAGTCTAACTGATCCTCTCCATGATGACTTAACTGGGCAGACTGGAATGTTTTAATGTAAGAAAAGAAATGGATGGACGTTGTTTCAGTTGACTTTAGTTCATGATTCTGAATATGTGACAGAGAATAAGGGAGTGAGACCATCATTTGCTTCCAAGTTACATCGCAAAGTTGTAACGAAAATAGTAATGAAATGATTCACTTTTAAAGTCTTACCTCATGTTTACATTACAAAGTCAAGCCAAGCCACTCTACATTTAAAGAAATCCAGTGAAACAGCACAATCTGATAAATATTCATATTTCATTCGAATCCCACACAAGCAGTAAGGGCAGCTACCAGACACACAGAATCTGCTATTGATGTTTAAGGTTACATGAATAGAAAAAAAAAAACTAACATTAGCCTTTCCTAGAAAAAGAAATGAGGTTCATCTCAAATTAACGTAAATGTATGCAAATAGGACTCATCTACTCCGAAAGTTCTGAACATCAAGGCCACCTAGCCGTACTCAGCCAGCAGTCCTCAAAGCACTGACTCACTGGTGTAGGAAGCCAATTGAGTACACTGACTCTAAGCAAAGCACAACTACAGTGCAGGTTAAAGGTAAAATAAAACACTTTTTTGTTCTGAGTAGTGTTGTTACACAACTCCATTTCCATGGTGACTATGCAACAGCAAGACTAAAGTACTGAAACCATATCAAAACACCCAAGGTAAAGAAATCAATATTCATCTATAAAGGGGTATGAGCTTAGAGCTATTCTAACAGACAGGTTTCCAGAAACATGCAATACAGAGAAATCATAAGCTACTGTTTGGAAAAAGACAAAAAATGAAATATAGTCACATAATGTGTGTGTAGCTTGTGCCCAGGGCATATGCTCACCTTGGGAGTGGCTCTACCCCTACAACATCTGCCTCTAGGCCAGTCTCAGGACGCAGCCATTTTATTGAATCAAATTATCCACTCAGCACCGGTCTGACTGACCCAAATAACAGCAAGCATTATAGCTTATGTCAGCTCAGATTACCCTTTGGTCCTTTGCACTCAGAAAACCATGAACACACATGGAGTTTACTTATCCTTTCTTGAAATGATTTAAAAAAATAAAATCGCTGTGTAAAATAGACATTCTGTTACTCATGTAATCTAATGCAAATGCTTTGTGCACTCCTGCTTCCCAGCTATAGTGTTGTTAATAAGTTGTACAACAACATCATGACAATACTAAATCTAGGGTGAGCAAAATGGCAAAACAGACAAAACAGAATCTGTAGTGCCACATACAAATAATAATACAAAAATCAACAACTGCAATTATTTTTGTTCAATGTTGTATAAACTGCACTGCATTAAATACTATTAAACAGGCCTTGCTATGCTCACTTTGTAAAGTCACTTTGAGTACTCAGAAAAGCATATTTTGACTTATGTTGATTTATTATGATGATAAAATATTGTTCTATTTCCCATCCTTAACTAAATTGTGAACCTAGTATCAGGAATCAAATCGAATCAAAAAGAGATTACATTGTCAAAGCTTCCTGGGTTTTATGCAAGAAATCCTCACTTTCTCTTTTCTTGTACCAGCACTACTTCACTACTTCTTTTGACTTTTCAGAGCAATGAAGCAGTTAGATAACCACACTGGTTCTTCTGAAGCATAAAGAGGCCTAAATTGCTGAGTCATACTGCAATATAATTTATTAACAATTTTAAACTTTATTATGAAGTCATTTTTATGAGCATGTCTGACAAGTTTAAACAGACACAATGCAACAGTAGCACCACATGTAAAAAACATTACCAAAATCAGTTATTATCAATTCTTTTTGAATTATTAAGCAGGGCCAATTAAGCAGGGCCAGTTATGCTCTTTTGCACTTCTGACATCAGTCCGATTTGAACTCAACAACAGGGCAAAACCTGAGACAGCTACACCACTTCTCAGCCTCTTCAAAATATCTTTGTAATGAAATCTGCAGTTTGGCAGTGGTGTAGAAGTATTGACAATACCCACAAGATGGTCAAGAAAAGCTTACTGTATTATAAAATATTGTAATATCCCTATTACATTGTCACATTATCCACCCCTTACACACAGTGTTTCTCTCTCTCCCACTCTCTCTCTCTCTCTTTCTTTCTCTGACATCTGGCTGGCACTTAGGCTAAAATTACTGTTACTCACATGGATGTTCCTGAGCTTCTTTTTTCCTCTCTCCAGCCGGCTGAGCAGTCTGTGGTGCTCTCTGGGTGTCTGTTGAAAGAGTGTGTCGTCCACTGACACAGTCTTCCTCAGGGTCACTCTGTCCCACCGTAGTTCGGCCCGGGGTCTCTCCAAGTCTACAGGCTTGGGGATGCGTTTCACCTGTGACACACAAGCCGCTTCTCCTCGGTCATAGTCACGCAGCACTGACCCTGAGAGAGGAAAACAGACACTTCAGGTGACAACTGACACCCACACAGGAGGGAGGAGGGTAGATCATAGAACCAGGCAGGCTGAGGACAGGAAACATCTCTTCACACCAATACAATTATTTCTCACTTGTGAGTAATCCAAAAATTAACATTCCTCTGTTTGCATTAACAAGGAAGTGCTTATTACTAGCCCTCAACTAATTTCCTGTCTCAGTTCTGATTGCTCCTAAACCTCCTGCTAATGGACCTAATTCAAATGGCCTCCCACTACTTCCTTGAGTAAGTCATGCCTCTGACAGTTCTATTCTACCGAGGCTTGTATTAATAACAGAACTGAACATGAAGTCCAGAATGTGATGCACAACAGAAGTGCTTCCTCCAAACCTACAGATTTACAAATGACACAAAAGAAATACATGGTGGTTTCATAAAACTCTATATGAATACTTAAATAATCTTGCATAGGCTGCAGTGCTCTATCATACCTAATGTGTACCCTAATGTATCCCCTATAGCTCATTTGAATCCGCCTCCAGAGTAGTTGGGGCACATGCATTTTAATGATGGTCAAATGAAAACATATCAGCATTTAGAATGGCAGCTTTCTGTGTGCTACTGTAAACTCACTATATAAAACAAGTGCAAAACTGCCTTTATTGTAGGATGCACAGCAATAGTGTGATTATGTGAGAGTAATAATAAAAGGAGACTATTTATGTTTGCTTATTCAAAATTGTAGCTTGTGACATAAAACAAAAAACAATTTTTCAAATTTATGTTAGGTCATGTTCTTTAACATTGCACTAGGGGTGCAGGATAAATCATATTTTTATTGCAGTCACAATATGACTATGCAAAAAATAAATCATTAATAGCTGCGATGACAGAAAAGATCAAATTACATTACAAGCAAGGCGATAGAGTAATTTGATTATAAATTGTGTCTAATATGAAAGTGGTGGTATGCACTCGTGAGCCAGGCTTGAACCCTAGCTATATCTTACACAATGAGTGACTTAACCACTCTGCTACAGAGCCAGCTACAACGCATATGTGCACTCCTCCAAAACTGTCCTAACTATGCTCTATCCTTAACTACTGGCATGTAAAAATGCTTCAAATTTCATAATTATTCTCACTCCCAGAATTGTATGTAAACTCCATGACTGACACAGTAATGGTTATGGTCATAAAAACCTGCATCACCATAAGGACCTTTTAAAGGAATTAGATATATACTGATTAATTTTTGTAGGCCTATTCAGAAATGGAGCTGTTCAGAGAATGCTGACTGTTTTCTAACAGCCTTGCAGTTCTTGTTTGCTCATTTCTGTATTTGCACTTTGCACAATAAGGAATGAGGCTTTTGTATTGTATATATATATATATATTTTTTTGCTTAAAGGGGAGGTTAATTAGATTTCTCTTTCACAACTTATGCCCATTGAGAGACATACTATAAATAATCATAATATATTGCTTCTCATAACGTCATCGCAATATCCAACAAGTTTTTTCAACAAGAAAATGTTTCAGGCACACTACATTAAAAAAAACTTGCTTTTTTGAGGATTAAGAGGCAAATACTCAAAGAAGTAAGTTTAAAGGCACCCAAAGCTACCTACCAACATATACATGCAGACAGACAGACAGACAGACAGACACACACACACACACACACACACACACACACATACACACAGTGTACATCTTCAGGTGCTGAGGTGTTTTGTTTCACTGCATTCATTCAGCTGTCAGCTGCGAGGCTGCAGTAGATCAAGTTCATCCCTTTTACAAACTACTCAGCTACCGAGTCACTGGTAGCAACAGAGTGGCTAATCAGCTCAGCAATTAAAACTTTATGAGGATCTGGCGTCTGTTATCCTTCTGAGAAAAGCTGTTATGGCAACAAGAGTGTCTTCTGTGATAGCACTCTGGATTAAGGCACTGCAGTGGTCCCAGAATATCAAAGCATACGATTCTGAATGGCATATAGCGATTCTGTGCAGTGTGGATCACAATATAGCCCAGTAAGCCATGTCAAAACTAAGCTGAATCACGAGACAGCAAAGCTCAGATGCTGTGTTCCTATCAGAACTATTAAAGGTAGCAATATATAACTGGACACACTATGCATATATTCATAGAAAAACAACTGGGTTTGGAACAGATCCAGAAAATAACAAAAAAACTTTTTTTTAAATTATTTTCTTTTCCCTCTTTTTTTTTGCTTTCGTATGAAGGTTGTGTTCAAACATCCCTTTTTTAGTACTGATCTGGACTTCCATTCAGCCATTCATGACTGGGAACAGTGCCATATGACAGGCTCATGGTACTACACAGCTACACTTTGAAGAACATACAGCTATCTTCTCTCAAGTAGCGTATTGCTATGGTGACAGCAGTGACGATAGCATGTGTGTGCGTGTGGGGGGTTATGCATATCATGTGTCCCATTGTAGCAGATCTAGTTGCCTTGCTGGATGCTAACGAGTGGGATTCCTGCAGAGTGCTGGCGTGCAGAGCTGGGTCATTATTTTTCCATTATGAACGTGCACACCATCTGGTTCGGAGCATTCACCGCAAGCACCCCTGTATTTATCTATCACACAGAATAGGTATTTGAACATCTTTATCAAACAAAATGTACCCGGTGTTCTATTTCTTTAATGCATTTAGTCTATATCTGTCTTTTCTTTACCTTTAATTTAATGTCTACTTTGTGTTTGTAGTTGATATTACAAACTCTTTAAAAGTAAATATAGCTAACCCTAAGCTAACAGGAGTGAAATACTGTCTTTATCTGATGGGTACAACAAATCACATATTAATCAGACCTATATCCTGCATACAGCTGAAAACACTGTGCAGTCTTATTGCCCAAGATATTATATTTATATTACATTTAAGTTTATATTTATAAACAAAGGTTACAAAAATTATCACTACAGAAAAATTATTTTATTTAGTTAATGTTGTCATCATTGCTGCCCTGCTTTGCCTTCAGTCAAGTATGTTTATCCCTAGCTGTTAAATGTTGATATCAAATCATCAAGTACTTATAGCTATAGTTCTAACAATGCTTTTCAAATGTCAAAATTTATTTTTTTCTATGAGTTAAAAATATCTTGAGTCCTAATTATACACCACACGCAGTTTGGCTCAGATACATAAAAGCTCTCAAACAGAACCTTTTCAAAGTTTGCTGCACCCTAGAATTTATACGTGCCTTCAGAAAACAGTTTAATCTTTTGAGAGTAGGTGTATGTATAGCATAACCCCCCACTTTACTCCCATAGGGTGCACTGAGATGCTCAGTTCTGACAATCACTGCACCAATTTGCACAAATTGCACAAATACATTTGTAAAGGGAAATGTTCCTACATTTCTGTATAATTTTGCCATTAAGATGTAAACAAAGTCATTCAGAGTGATCTGATGTGAAATGCTTCATTCCAGAGAATTTCAACAGAATTATTCACAGTAGATGTCTGAAGAGTTTAGTGCCTCTAAAATCTACCTCACAGAAAGGTATTACATAAAATGGTTATGAATATGCTGCCTGGTGACCGAGACATTATTTTGCAATAGTTTTACAAAAGGATTTACCCTAATATTTATTTATTTATCAAGAGGTACATGCAGAATGCTATAAGACAAAATAGAAAAAAACTGAAAACTGAAAACAAGAAAACATTTTTTTAATTTATCACCTTTTTCCTATTATCAGCATTACATATGGAAACCCAGAAGACATGTGTACTGCTGTGTACTGTTCACTGGTGGTTTTGGACAGTGACTAAAATGACTATATATATATGTTGTAGACATGGTGACCACCACTGTAAAGAAACTACTTCAGTAGTCGCTACGTTTCTGCCAAATTGAACAGATTACATCAAACCACTCTAAATAACTTTGTTTACTCTCACTTTCCCCTAATATTGAATGACTTATGTTGAAATCCTCAAAAATCAGCGGAATTCTTTTAAGAATTTCAATTCACTGTTCCAAATGTTCATTTTTCAGATTTTTTAATCTGTACGGAAGTCGTTGCATCCTTACTGATACCAACGTGAGTAATAACAGCCAAGTAAACTGATAAGCTGACAAATTGTCAAACTGTAATAACAACAATTCAAAAATCCTAAAGCAACCTTTTCTTTGTATTGGGCAGGTCATTAACAGTCAACCACATTCACTGCTGTCTGAGCTACATAATTATCCACATATTGTAAGGAAATCAAATGTTCTTTGTAGAACTGTTCAAAGGTAACATTTGATAATGTTAAAACAGAGAGCACTCTGGCAGATTACAATAGACGCACATATGTTTTGTCATTCTTCAAAGGCATATAATTGATGAAAATAATTTTCTTAAAATAAATGATACTCTGATTCAGCAAGCATACAGGTAAATTCTATGAGGCAGCCTGGCTATTTTCCACGCTGTCCATGTATGGCAAAAGCAGCCAAGAGTAAAATAAGTGCACTTTAAACACAGGCCCAATTAAATTCCTGAGTGTCCAGGTCCAAGAAGGTTCTAATAAAGCACACCTATGATAATGAGCTATGGGCTCTGTTTCTATAGCAATGTTTAGGCTTCACTGCTATCGTAGGTTTTATCATTATCACGCTGAGCATAAAGGAAGTGGCTTTACACAAGCCCTGTCTGCTCACACAATGAACATGTACTTCAGCCCGCAGTGACATAACATCTGATCACATCCTCCTACTGAGTGAGCCATTAAAAGAGCTCTTCTCGTTTACACTGCAGGGTTTTCAGCTAAAATGAACAGGCAGACTGAGTAAGCGCTCTGGGAGCATGCAGCCCTCAAATTGCTTGATAATGCGTGTACTGTTGGGAGATTTAGAAGAACTATCATTACTTCCTCTGGCTGAACACCACAGATGAAAAAGAAGCAGTAGCAGAGGAGTAAACGGATGGTTGCACTGGAAAATGTTTATGACTGTATGATTGATGCTGCATAATATTGTGCAGTGATATTAACTTCTACACTTGATTATTCTGTGCCAAGTGGGATCAATCATTCATTCGTATGCTAAAACAGACCAAACACCCAAGGATATTTCTTAGTGTTGTTGGCTGCTGCAGAGTATTAGACAAAAGCGACTACTCTTACTTTCCCTAATTAACAAATTTGTGCAGATATAAGACATAAAAACTGATGGCTTGCTCTGCTCCCTCTATAGCTGTACCATTGACAAACTGTTATACTGTGTTAAATCACAGAAGATTAAATGGTAAGGCGTCGGCCACAGTTTCAACTGATGCTGGAACGTGGGAGCATGATTAATCATGGCTGCATAGTGTGAATGATAATAGACATTTTTGTACAGAAGGAACAGCAGGCCATCTACTGACCTGTAGCACTTCCTGTGCAGACATGATTAAATGGAATTTAAGAAAGCTGGGAGAGGAGAAATTCAAGTTCTGTCTCTAACTCCTCTGCCATCTCTTCTGGAATGTTAACACCACTTCCACCCTTTCCTGTTCGCAAGCTCAAATGCAACAGTGCCCTCTACAGGATATATACAGAATACCCAGGAGAGAACATTGCTAACTTGGACATCAAGGGCTGGTTTCTCTAAGACCAAGACTAATTGTATACCTAGACTAATAATTTCAAGTGAATCACCACTAACATTACAGTTTAGTCCAGGACTAAGCATAATCCATGTCTAAACAACTGGAATTAAAGAGGAATTTCATAAATGTTCTAATTGCTTGAATAACTCAGTCCTTGACAGACAGTTTGATGAAAATGGTTCATTGTAGAGGCATACAGATTTTTTTTACAATGGTGGTGACAGAAATAGTGTGCAATGCGTACAACACAGAAAGCCATTTTATTTACTATTCTATACAATCAGTGAAACGTGTTCTGGATATACATATTTTAACTTAATGGTTAAAAAGTGGTACACCTCAATGTTTCTTTGGGAACTATTTTGCCTTGCAACACCCTCTATGTACCTCTCTGCAATGACAGAAATAAAAAAAAAACGCTTTAGGCCAACATCTTCTCAAAACTACTGTAAAACAATGTTTCATGCACCAGACTGCATATTCATAACCATTCCCTGTATCAGTTTGCTGTGAGATAGCTTACAGAGGCATTAAAGAGTGCTGATGTCTGGTTCCTATCACTACCACTGTAGCCAATTATGACTCTGTTTCTCTAGAGTAGAGCATTTCACTTCAAACCACCTTAATGACTTATATCTCAACAGAAATTTTGAAAAATCCACAGAATTCCCCACTAAGAAATGATAATAAAGCATTTTTTAAATGTTTCATGTCATTGTGAAAGCCTATGTGGCATTATTATCAAAACATAAAATTACTTTTGAATTTCAATCAACAAAGTACCACAAAAAAGTCTTAAAAGCAGCAGTCTGGCCTATTCCTTAATAATGACATTATACTACAATACTCAGTACATGGTCATCACTCAGGTTCTTGAAATAACTGACTTTATTCTGTGGGTAGTTAGTGTTTCTACAAGAAATTAAGTTCACAATTTGATTTTAAGCTGGGAATTGTTTAATGATACCCTGTAACCTGTTTATTTAATGTGTCACTTACAACCCCAATTCCAGTGAAGTTGGGACGTTGTGTAAAACATAAATAAAAACAGAATATGATGATTTGCAAATCCTTTTCAACCTATATTCAATTGAATACACTACAAAGACAAGATATTTAATGTTCCAATGGATAAACTTTATTGTTTTTTTTGCAAATATTCACTCATTTTCAATTTGATACCTGCAACACGTTCTAAAGAAGTTGGGACAGGGGCATGTTTACCACTGTGTTACATCACCTTTCCTTTTAACAACACTCAATAGGCGTTTGGGAACTGAGGCCACAAATTGTTGAAGCTTTGTAGGTGGAATTCTTTCCCATTCTTGCTTGATGCACATTTTCAATTTGAGACAGGTCTGGACTGCAGGCAGGTCAGTCTAGTACCTGCACTCTTTTACTACGAAGCCACGCTGTTGTAACACGTGCAGAATGTGGCTTGACATAGTCTTGCAGAAATAAGCAGGACGTCCCTGAAAAAGACGTTGCTTGGATGACAGCATATGTTGCTCCAAAACCTGTATGTACCTTTCAGCATTAATGGAGCCTTCACAGATGTGCAAGTCACCCATGCCATGGGCACTAACACACCCCCATACCATCAGAGATGCTGGCTTTTGAACTTTGCACTGATATCAATCCGGACAGTCCTATTCCTCTTTGGCCCAGAGGACATGGTGTCCATGATTCCCAAAAACAGTTTGAAATGTGGACTCGTCAGACCACAGGACACTTTTCCACTTTGCGTCAGTCCATGTCAGATGAGCTCGGGCCCAGAGAAGCCGGCGGCGTTGCATGGCAGAGTTTTAACTTGTACTTGTAGATGGAGCGACGAACTGTGTTCACTGACAATGGTTTTCTGAAGTGTTCCTGAGCCCATGTGGTAATATCCGTTACAGAATGATGTCGGTTTTTAATGCAGTGCCGCCTGAGGGATCGAAGGTCATGGCCATTCAGTGTAGGTTTTCTGCCTTGCCGCTTACTTGCAGAGATTTCTTCAGATTCTCTGAATCTTTTGATGATATTATGGACTGTAGATGAAGAAATCCCTAAATTCCTTGCAACTGCATGTTGAGAAATGTTGTTCTTAAACTGTTGGACTATTTGTTCACGCAGTTGCTCACAAAGTGGTGAACCTCGCCCCATCCTTGCTTGTGAACGACTGAGCCTTTCAGGGATGCTCCCTTTATACCCAATCATGACATCACCTGTTTCCAATTAACCTGTTCACCTATGGAATGTCCCAAACAGGTGTTTTTTGAGTGTTACTCAACTTTTACCAGTATATTGTTGCCCCATCCCAGCTTCTTTGGAACGTGTTGCAGGCATCAAATTCAAAATGAGTGAATATTTGCAAAAAACAATAAAGTTTATCCATTTGAACATTAAATATCTTGTCTTTGTAGTGTATTGAATTGAATATAGGTTGAATAGGATTTGCAAATCATCATATTCTGTTTTTATTTATGTTTTACACAACACCCCAACTTCATTGGAAATGGGGTTGTAAATTTGGATCAGTTATCAACACCAAAATAGGTAGATGGAGTCTATTTTAAGTCACAAAGCATTATTGAAGTGAATGAAAGCATCATTGAATAAATATATAAACAGACACATGAGCAAGTTGAATGAATGGGTCAATAAAGAAACAATGGGCCAAACTGCAGAGTTCCTATTTTCCTGTAGCTCATGCTGTACAGAGGTTATCAGACACTGGCTGTAATGCTTTAAAGCCCAGAAACCATAGACCTGACGCTAATGAAAAGGATGTAGTAGCTCAGCTCTCACGTACTCCATTACACAACACAGCATCATGAAGAGCCAATACGCAATACCCTCAGGGCTGCTTGATGAAATATTGATTCTGGCACTAACACTGACTTCAGTACGTCTGCAGAACTCTATTGTCAAAACTCTCACAAAAAACCCAGATGGCGTAACATTAACATCACCTTCCCCCTCCATTACACTCTACCAAAATGGCTACAGGCAGCAAATATGGAGAACATGGTTATATGTTACAAAAATTACAATATAGCAAGACATCACATGCATTATGGAAAGCTCTTTCTAAAAAAATATGCCTCCAATATTTCTTTTCTTCTGCACTACTTTGCCAAATGCATCTGTACTGTCATTAGATGGCATATATAGTATAGTACAGACTGTTAAGCAGGTATATGTATTAAGAACATGTCTTTTGGAACCTCCATGGCAGGCATGTGCAGCCCCCAGGCGCTGTCAACATTGTTTATGGCATTGAGAAAGAAGTTTCCTGCTTGTGTGCACCACCCATAATGAGATTGATAATAGCTCTCCCCTCTAAAGGTGGGTGGGCGCGGGTGGAAAGGACCTATTAGTCCTCAGCCCGTCTGCGCCAGCAGTTGTTGTTTTAGTTGACAGCATTTTGACAAATGAATTGTTCACTAGGCCATCCGTATGCTTTGACATAGCAATTGTTACAGCACTAATGAAGAATGCCTGCAGGAGGCTGCCACAAGTGCAACCTGCAATTAGGAGCCATTTCCATGTCCAACAAAGGCACTAATGACAGGGCCACCTCTGCTGACTGGGAGTGTAACAGCATGCATTCTTGGACTGGTTTCCACCATGCTATAATAAAACTTGTGGTATACACCACAGTATAGAAATATCCTCATTCTTGAAAAAGGGCAAAATCCACATATGTTCACAGCTGTGTGCAGAAGTTCAAACAGTCAAATTATGTTTTGTTGATTCCCTTAGTGAAAATAAGTTAACACATCCTTTGCAGTGAACAAACTTAAATACAGCATTTTAATGCACAATTTCTACTTATTTGCTTAGTTTAACATATTGGGGAAAGAAACAAAATACAAAATGTGCCATACCTTTTGCACATGCATTTATGTGTTATATTCTCAATTTAGCACAGAAAGAGTAAATGTGTAATAAAATGTGCTCTGTAGAGAATTTGTCAGTTTTATTTCAATCAGCAAAACATGTCATGGCAACCAAACCTTTGCATTTGACCATATGTTCAAATGTAAATTTACTCTGCTGCTGTAATACTGTGAATTTCCCTGCTGTGGGACTAATAAAGGATTATCTTATCTTATCTTCTTCCTGCAAAAAAATATATATAAGTTATACTGCCTCGTATCAATGCAGCTTTCTTTGGAAAAGTGACTAGACATTTAGGTTTTATAAAGCTATGATATCCTATCTCCATATCGTTCATTTACCTATTACAAACATTGTTATAAACAGTTGTCCTTGTTTTTGTACATTTACCCCTGGAATGTTCCACATTTTATAGCTCAAGCCATTTCAGCACATACCCACACTCTGTCTCTCACATATATACACACATATTTCCCTTAATCTTTTATACAGTGCAAAAGACAGAAACCATCCTTCATTCAAGACAAATTATTTATTGTTTAGCGTCAGAAAAAGCTGAACATACATAACAGGAAAAGCCTCAAAAATAATTTTAATCACACTTTTAAAGTTTACTCTTACAAGTTGGCTGCATGGTCTGCTTCTCACAATCAAAGTAATCCCACATACATTCAGTGGTGTTGAGGTCTGGACTTTGAGACGGCCAGACCAGGCTCTGAGGTGGTCAGTCTAGTTGTTTTTTCTCTTATTTCTCTCTCTTAATTAATGGCTCTTTTTCTAGGAATTAACAGGAAGGGTGATCTCTGACAGTATGTTCCCATTAAATGATCCTCTACACTCAAATTTCTCCAGAACTTTTTTCCTTTATATTAATAATAATATGTATGGGTTTGAAGTTATTCCAAGTAAGACAATTTCACAGAGACATCATTGCAGGTGTGAAATGACAGTGAAAGTATATTGTTATTGTTATTGTATATAAAAAAGAAATCCTATCCATCTGAATAATGTAACATTTTATATTCATACAATATAAAGGTCTATAAATATAAATATCAATATCACCCAAATATCATATGAGAATAATCCACTCTATTTACAAGTATTTTGACAATAACTTAATCAATAATGGGATTCCTGTCAATGATTTGAAAAGTCAACTGGTCACAGCACCTTGAAATGGTTCAGACTGGGAAAGGTATAGGGTATATGTATGCATGCCTGGTTTATGACTGACATACCTGAAGCATTCCAGTGCAGTCCTCCGGGGCTGGCAGCCAGGCGTCGCCGCTTCCTCAGACTCACACCCCCCTGACAGGAGTCCCTACTGGGGTTAAGAGTTGGGGTGGAGGTGGACCGCAAGGCCACAGGGGACGAAGGGGGCACAGTGACTGGTCGGATGGGAGAAGGTGACAAAATGCATCTTTCCCTCTCCTGGGAATGGTTTGAATAGATGGACTCCCTCTCAAGAGGCCTGCTGAAGAGATTTAGTTTTAGATGACTTCAGTTATTCTGCTATGATTGCCTGCCATAAGGTGAAGATTTAATCATCATTATAATGAAAAAAAAAACTTGTAACCTACAAGTTATTTGAGTGCTAAAAGACACATATTATAACTGAAATTGAAATGCAGTCTGGGAAAATGTGAGATGTAATAAAACCTTGAGATTTAATGATACATATTATTAAGAATATCCATCTATATCCAGCAAAAATGTAATATATTTCTGGGTTAATATGTTTATTTTCCCAACAGCACCCAAACATTCATGCAAATACAGCTATAACAGTAATGTGCACTTTACACGATAATCCATTACAACTCCACTCACAAATTCCAGAAAACAGTAAACGCTGCAAACAAATCCATCACAAAATTTCCAAGAAATTAAAAGGCTATTATAAATGAAAGACTTCTCAATTTTGAAACCTGATTTCTGATAAAAGCCACATTAATTCCTCATTATTAAGATTAAATCAGGGTAAATCATTGCAGACCAAAACTATTTTGCCCAAAAGACAACTTCCAAATTACTAAAAACCTGATTATATTCTCACGTAAATTCTTCCCTTTTTTTGCCCTTTTGTCATGTACCTGTTACTTGGAAGTGTATAGCTTTGGCTTTTCCATGATCCTCTCTTGTATGACTTCTTTCTTCTGAATAAAAACTCTACCAGACGCTCCACTGTAAACATGGTATGCACCCCTCTTCACCGCTTAATGAAAATTAGTCTGGAAAGGTTTTTCACGGCATTCACTGTTATCCATGACGTAGATTAAACCTACATGCACCATCTGTATGTGGTACTGTGGTATTTGCCCAGGGCTCCCAGCACTATGCCACTGCACAGTTAAAACAGCAGGACAATCACACAGGGTGGTAAATAGCCCCCTGATGAAAGGCAGCCTTAGAGCTCTCTAGTGTACAACGTCCATCATAAATATTGAATTCCACCTGCAGCTAAAGTGTGCCAACAGAGAACACACAAAAGCCACGCCAGTCAATCAAGAGTCAAGTGCTGCACGTATCTGATGGTGGGTGAGATGGTTCCTCATGAGTTGTGTTTCCATTAAGAGATATAATAACACCTACAGGTTAGGCTATGCTTTCATTTATTTGTGATACACAGTTTGGAAGCATTCACCCAGAGTTAAGAATGCTACAGAATTATCATTCTTTACATAACCTTGGCTTTTCTATACATTTTCTAGAACAAAATGTACATTAAGCTTTCGTACAGGGTATTGCTAAAACAGCAAATGAGAGTTCTCTGGCCTATTATGCTGACTGGTGAGAAAATTAAGATCTTATTCAAACTCAATGTGAGAAATTTACAGAAAAATACAGGGATCCACCACTAGCTGGCTCTAAATTAGGTCCTAACTAGCAGTCAACACCTATTCAAGGTAAAATCTTTAATATAGTAGCTATTGTGCAGTGATTGTGCTAAATTCCACTATGACAGCGCTACCTTAAACACTGTTGTTTTTAACGGATTATTTTGGGTATTAATAACAAGGCTGAACTGCAACTGAATCCTCTGATAATGCTTCCACAATGACATCTAGTGGACATACACATTACTATACCAGGTGCAGCATTTCAGCAGAGTATTCTGAAAGAAATCCCTGATTTTTGTGCACTGCAGTATGTCTGGGTTGTAAACAGAGATGGCAGCATACCACCTTTTATTTTCTTCTTAACTTTAAGTATTGGCCAATATTGATCATATATTTTAAAACTAAAAAAACTTTTAAGCTATAATGTGTTATTTTTAATTGAAGCACTCAAACATCTAAAAATAGGTGATCATGCTCAAACTAGTCACTCTACTGCCCCAAAGGAAGAAAAACACAGTTAACAAACACCTAACAACATTTTTTTTCCCTTCGAATATCCAGTCTGTTGATATTGGACCAATACCTGTTCCTATCAACACCAGTCTGTCATCCATAGCTGTATACATAAAAATTCACAGACAATGCATTCAGAATGCCCTTGTCTTTTAGCAAAAATCAGTGGGAAAAAAATTTACAAGTAAAAAATAAAATAATGCATAGGGATAAAAATAAAACTAAATAAAGCAGAAACGTGCTGGATCAAGCATCAACAGAATACATAAGCAAATGAACAGCTTGATAACATACTCTAACATATACAACCTGTCTATCTGTTGTACTCAGCCTTCCAAATTCCATAAAATGCCTTACCCAGTGTCAATGTCTCCAGAGTCACTACTGCTTGACAGTGGTGAGGCCGAGCATGTGGACTCCAGACTCCTGGGTAGCAGTGTCGAGGGCATGCATAGCCATGTCTCCAAGTCTGTGAACTTAGAGTAGCTCAGCATCTCCAAAACACTGTAATACACACGATTAATATGAAATAAAAAAGTATGCCTCTGATAAACAGGCTATAGAAAACAACTATATAACTAGAAACATACTGTGTTCACGTTCTTATTCAGCTATGTAAAGACAATAGATGTCACTCCTAAGAATGACAAGCAAATTTAGGCTTATTACATACTAAGGCTTATTATTTAGTAATTACAGGTACTTCAATGCAAGCTATTCTTAGGTTAAAGAAGTGTGTAATAAACTTTGGGCTTGCTGGCGAGCCCTGGCCATGTAAGGGGTTAACAGCACTCAAGAGTTGTTCTGCTGAATATTGTAAATACAAAAACATGTATAACAACTTTTCACATGATTTAAGCTTAGGCTATGATTTTCATTTATCCATCACAAATGCAAACGCTGCAGAAAGTAACTAAACAGGTTCACACTGAGTATTTGCATAAATCAACACTGGTACATTAGCTGGCTTTTCACAAACCGATACAGCAGAAGCAATACACATTAAAAGTCCATATCCCACATTTTTGTGTATTTTATTTTTTCCGATGAGGACGACTTATGATGTTTGTGTAGTTTTATGCACCAAAACCAGTGGAAATTCATTCTTAAATGACCATTTTAGCCATTTTAAACTGCTCTTCTCTTTAGCCCTTTAGCCTGTTTTTGTTACTATATATATATATATATATATATATATATATACACTGGTCAGCCATTAAAACCACCTTGTTTCTACACTTATTGTCCATATTATCTACTCCATGTTCCATATAGGCACACTTTGTAATTCTACAATTACAGACTGTAGTCCATCTTTCTCTGCATACTTTGGTAGCATCCTTTTACCCTGTCCTTCAATGGTCAGGACCTCCACAGGACCACCTCAGAGCATAATTTGGGTGGAAGGTCACTCTCAGCACTCAGTGACACTGACGTGGTTGTGGTGTGTTAGTGTGTGTTGCACTGGTTTAAGTGGATCAGACACAGGAGTGCTGCTGAAGTTTTTAAACACCACAGTGCTGACAATAGTCCACCAATCAAAATACTGAGTCAACAGTAACCTCCATAAAATGGACAATGAGTGTAGAAACGAGAAATTTTTAATGCTTCACTCTTAAAAAAGATGGTCCTTCCAAGTTCTTCAGCAAATAAAATGGTTCTAGATAGCACCATGAACACTGAAAGAACCATGTGCATGATTAAAGGGTTCTTTTGCATCATGAAAGGGTTCTTCAGAAGTGCTGAAGATGGTTCTAGACAGAACGTTTTTGAAAAGGGTTCCACATAGCACAAAAAGAGTTATTCCATTATCATAAGCTTGACTTCATAACTTTAGAACCCTTTTTAATGCTATATGGAAATCTTTTCCATATAGAATCATCTACAGCACATTCTCCATCAATCTGAAGAACTCTTTCATGATGCAAAGAACATTTTATCAAGCAAAGGGCTCTTCGAATGTTCATGGTTCTATATAGAGTCCTTTTCTTTACGAAATAATCCTTGAAGAACCATCTTCTTTTTTAAGAATTATGAATTCTGTTCTGACTGGCTGAGCTGAACTGAAACACTCCACACTCCTAACTCCAATGTGGTTGGACAAAGTTAGGCTAAATTGAAGTGACAGTAGTGTTGGTTTTTGTGAAATCACTAAATGACTGAACTGTTTTTTTGCAGCTTAATTCCTGTATATGAACATTGTGGACTTGGTTGTGAATAGAATGATTTAAAAAAAATCTAGTGTTTACATACTTCATCAAACCTTTTCATTACAAAACAGTGAGGAAAATTTAATTTTCTGAAATATGGGCCCTTTAAATATAACGGAGAGTCTACCTGTCCTCTCCCATGCCTGGGATTTCATCTTTCTCATCAGCTGTGTGGAACACACATGATGCTCGGGATTCCTGAGGGATGAGCAGGCATGTCTTCTCTGCCTCATAAGACATCTTGAGCCATCTCTGGAGGTGGGGGTGGGGTGGGGGGCAAAGAATCAACACATGACTTTTAACTGTGAAAACCTTTCTTATAAACTACAGCATGATGTAAAAACAGTATGAATAGTCTACTAAAGGTACTGATAATGCAAAAGGACATATGGCTTCTTTGTATTACATTTTACACACGAGCATCACGATGTACAGAGGATTTGTTGGAAATAAGAAGCAGAGCCCATTCTCTACGTGGCCAGTGGATGGGGCATTGGGTCATCTATCCGTGTCTCAGAAATGAAGAAAGCAAATTGGCTGCTCAGAAAGTTGGCGAAACCGTTGACCTAATCTTTCTTTTCCCAACACAGTCACCATAACTGCAGGCTTATCTGAGTGCTGAGGTAACACACAGTAACCGAAACAACTCAAAAACGGCCACAGCGGAGGACGAACACAGCGTTCCTAGTTCCTCCTTTTCTGCCTGTTCTTTTCTCTCACGATAACGTTTTCATTCTCCTCATCCATCCATCTTTAATTACTGCTCTTCCTTCCACATTAGCTTCGTGCTTCCCGCGGGCAAACTCCCAGTGTTTAAAAGAGAGCAAGCCCACGACCACAGCTCCTACACCAAACCTTTGGGTCTTATTCTGTCTACTCAGCTGAAGTCGGAGAACCCTTTAACGTGCTACGGCAGCAACGTTCAGAGTCCGTGAAGCTAAGCAGGCTACATCTCTTTGTTCCTCGGTTCTCGGTTCTGGTTTGAAGAGCTTCTGCTAACTCGCAGCACAAAATAGTCTCCGTTTTCTTCGCCTCAACTTCCCGCTTAGGCTCCGCTCAGCACAGTAGCCCAAAAAGTAACGCGTCTGAAGTGAAACTTAAGACAGTTTTAGTGTTATTTTTTCTCAAAAACTCACCAAGTATGATCCCTGTTCGGCATCAGGAAGTGACCCAAGCTCGGCACCCTCTGTCATCTGGCAATTATTCTTCGTTCCGAACATAAAATCCCTCCATTCCTATTCAATCATTTCATACAGCTCTTTCTTCATCTCTGCACTCGGCTGTCTGGGGAAGTATAGGAGCAGTTTTGAACCGTGTGCTTGAAAAGAAAAGGGAAAAAGACGATTTCTTTTGAAAGTTTCCTCGTCCGAACTTCAAAGAGGATGTCAGAGGGAAGACAATTTTAGACAGGAAATATTTGAGGAGTTATTCAGGAAAATTGCTTGACTGCAATTAACCCACTGAGTTAGATAAACAGTGCATCTTCGTGTTGATGTTACAGACCCTTACGAAGAGAAGAAGCTCAGACAGAAAGCTTTAAAGCTTCCACACCTGGCATTCCTCTACAAGCCTGTTATTTAAGAGGGTGAGATAGGCAGTAGGTATAGTGTTATTACCACTTAGAATCTGTTCCGTGGCAAAACGTGGTGGCAGCCTGCTGAGAAACACAGCTCTGTAATAACTGTGCTCTGTGTCTGTTTGATTCAGCCTATACTGTATACTGACGAACTGGCCTATGAATACTGAATAACAAGTGAATGATTCCTCTAAAGTGTATAATTCTGTTCTTGTTCTGCAGAAAATGTGAAGAGGCCTCTGTCTTTGTGCTTTTGTTGGGCAGTCCAGCTCAATAAACACCTTTACACACCTTTACACAATAAACACATTTGAAAAAGTTTCTATTTTATTTAGTGAAAAAATGAAATTCTTCCTTTCTCAGTGTCTTGATTTTTGTTTCAGTTTGTCTGTTTATCATCTTTGTTTTACTTAAATCTTTCGTTTTCTGTTACAAAACAGTAGCAACTATAAAAGGAAATCACTAAACTTGACCTTATTTTATTTTATTACTCATGCTGAATGTTATCATCTGTCTGTAAAGCACTTTGAGCTGCTACCTGTATGAAAATGCTCTGTAAATAAAGTTTATTATTTTTATTATTATTATTATTATTAGTAGTAGTAGTAGTAGTAGTAGTAGTAGTAGTAGTAGTAGTAGTGATTTGACTGAAGTGTTATTTATATTTCTCCTCTGTATTCAGGCAAATTCAGAAAACCTCTTCTACTTTCTAATAGCAATCAGTTAGAGTGTGTCTGAAATACCCTTCAAGAAGTGGGATGAAATGTTGGTCTCATGTTGCTAACGAATTAGATCCATGTATCCAACAGATCAGGATTTCTATGAGAAAAGACCAAGACACAACATCATCTATTTTATTTTGTGTCTAGATGAAATCAGGAAGTGCACAAAATCACAATCATCTGGACCCAGAGCTCCACAGGCAAGGAGTAAGAGTCAGACCAGGGCACAAAAGCAATAGGAGCAGGAGAAGATGAAAGAGTTGCATGGTGTAGAACATCTGTCAGTAATCCATGTCATGGTCAGAGTGTCCAGGACACTGTGTGGCCTTGCAGCTGTGGATGATGGTTTGTTTTGCTTTCTGGGATGATGTGGCACCCTGGTGGCCAGGAGATTGACACTCCAGAGGGCCATCTTGAATGACTGATCGTCTTTGACCTCTCTCTCCTGCCTGTTGTGCCAAACAGTTCCCATTAGCCTCCCAAGGTTTCCCACTACAACAGCAGATAATCAGGACAATGAAAACAGATAAAACACAAAGGACTCATGTGAAGTGTAACACAGATGTATGGTCTTGGTGTTTACTTGTCTTGAGAGTAAAGATATGAGGTATAGAAGCAATTAATGACACTTTAAATCTGTGAAATCTGGAATTGAAACAACTGCTGTCATCCTAAACTGGGAATTATAATTAGTGAGAAATAATAGGAGATGTTTTTGAGGAGATTGTATATAAAATAATCCATTTTATTTGTCAAAGGAAAACAAGTAAAAAAACAGGATTTTCCAAAACTGGTTAAAAGATAAAGAGAAATAGGACTCCTAACAACTGTACAAGCCCTGGTTGACTGCCAAAACTTTCAGGGGAGGAACTTGGCCCTCCTCCATCCAATCTAACACCCTATAGATTCACATCCTTACCTTCCACTTTCTGTGACGAAGTTCTCGTGATCCCCACCACCACCCCACAGGCAGAAGTTGCCCAGAACTCCAGCCCAAATTCTCAGAGCTCTCTTTCCTCCCTCAATCAGTTTTCCATCACATTACCACCACATGTTGAAGGCATGGTGCAAACTGTGCTGAAAGCTATAATCTTTGATAGACAAAGAAAAGTCAGTCTCCATTCTTGATTCATATGTGAAAAAATCTACAGGCATTTCTGCCCATCCTTCCACTGTGAGAAGACATTTTAGCACTATGAGTTGAAAGGATGTGTAGCTGTCAAGAATGTGTTTGGGCTTGGATTGTGAAAAGCAGCTGTGAAAAATATTCCTGCAGATTTCTTTGAAGAACTAAAACCAAGACTCTTAAAAAGAATGGAAGCAGTGATAAAGCCAAACCATGGTTATATATTCAGAAATTGTAGAATCTATTTATCTGTTGGGGCTAAAAAAAGAAACACTAAAAATACAAATAACATGTACTTAAAGCCCATTTGACAGAACATTAACAAAACTATACCGTAGTTTATTAAATGCATTAGAAAAATATAATGCATGTACAAGTGAAATACTGATATATTTATTTATGCTGTAGTAATTTTACGAAATGTAAAATATTTCTGCAAACTGGTGCATGTTCGTGATATAATAATTCCATCTAATATAGTAGTGCAATCTGGGACAAAGTGGGGAAAGTTAAGATCAGTGCTGTAAAAAATGTTTTCTGGAATATCTCAGGTACATATAATATTTTAAAATATTATATGGTCAAACACAAATACCTTTATAGGGATCCAGCATAGAGAGGGTTAATTTATCCAGCCGTAGGGTGAGGAGGAACTCCCAGCTGGGCTATTGATACTTCATTTCAGACTGATAGTTAGGGGCCTTCCATACCAGCACAGAAAAACAGCATCATTCCACAGGAGTCATGGTAAGTTTAACCCAAACTCTGACCACTGTTTCTGCTTATGGTAAAATATTTCAGTATTTTACTTTAAAAATAGGTCTGCTGTATTATGAAAAATATGTTGAAATATGTTGACTAACAGAACAGTTAATGTCTATTTTTCCTTACTGCATTTGCAGAGCAATAAAATAATTTTATTGGTATATTTGAATGAACAAAGAATATATCTTGGTGGAATTGGTGCATACATGGACCACACATACATGGATGACCACTTTACATACCTTCATGAAGTGTATGAATTGTTACTACTATTAGTAACAATATTACTATTTTTGCCACATTGTCATTCTCTTCATCTTTTGAACTGCAATAACCAATGATAAATAAAAAGAGCTTCTCTCTGGTTTTCCTTTGATCTGTCAGATGCTGTGATTGAAGCAAGCCAAAGAAGCCTCATTGTGAAAGTACTGTGCTTTTCAAACATTTGTGATCTTTGAGGATACAGACTGAAACATGAGTACTCACTGTGCTGTAAAGACAAATTCCATCTTCATCAATGAGCTGGAGCTAACTGTTGCCACTGGAGGCACAGGAGGCTCCTGCTATCGTTGTACTTTACCTTTCGGTGTGGTGCTCCTGATGATTGGCGTTGCAGTTACGGCTGTAGCCTACAGCTTCAATTCCCACGGTTCCACCATCTCCATCCTGGGGCTGGTGCTGCTCTCCAGCAGTGTCCTGCTGCTTGGCCTCACTGCAGTGTGCTGGAAAGTCCGGCGGGGCAAAGAAATGGAAATGCGCTCGAGAAGTCAGACCACCCTGGTGGCCTCAGAGACAGCTGGAACTGGAATGGAAGAAGCATTTTTTTGTCATTTAAAACACACACATGCATTGGAATGCAAGCTTGGATAGTTCTCAGACTACAGTGATTACATTTTTTGAAAAAAAAAAAGCAATAACATTTACAACCCCATTTCCAAAAATTTTGGGACACGGCAAAATGTAAATAAAAACAAAATGCAATGATGTGCAAATCATTTAAACCCTACATTTAACTGAAATAATTGATAATACAAAGACAACATATCAAATGTTGAAACTGAGAAATCTTACTTGAAAAATACATGCCCATTTTGAATTTGATGATAAAAACACATTTAAAAAAAGTTGAGATGGGGGCAACAAAAGGCTGGTACACCTGGTGGTTAATTGGCAACAGGTTGGTAACATGATTGGGTATAAAAAGAGCATCACAGAGAGGCTGAGTCTTTCAGAAGTTAAGATGGGGAAGGGTTCAGCACACTGTGAAAGACTGCATGATCAAATAATGCAACAGTTCAAGAATAATGTTTCTCAAAGTAAAATAGCAAAGAACGTTTGCTTTTCATCATCTGCATAATAACATTAAAAGATTCAGAGGAGCCAGAGAAATCTCTGTATGCAAGGGAAAAGGCCAAAAACCAGTATTTGCTACCTGTGATCTTTGGGCTCTCAGGTGGCTCTGCATTGAAAACAGTCATGATTCTGTAGTGGAAATCAGCCCATGGGCTCAGAAAACAGTTTTCTGCATCTACAAATGCAAGCTAAAACTCAGAAATGCAAAGAAGAAACCACATATAAAGGATCCAGAAATGCTATCACTTCCTCTGGACCTGAGCTCATTTAAAATGGACTGAGGGGAAGTGGAAAAGTGTCCTGTGGTCAGACAAATCAACATTTCAAATCCTTTTTGGAAATCATGGACACTGTGTCCTCCATGTCCACTATTAATTTTGAACAATATATACATTTTTTGGCAACATGCTGCCATTCAGAGGTCATCTTTTTCAGGGAAGGCCTTGCTTATTTTAACAAGACAATACCACATGTTAAGCATAGAGCATAAGCATATGAGAAAACATCACTTTTAAAACTATGGCAATTGGTCAACTCAGTTCCCCAACACTTACAGAGTGTTGTTAAAAGAAAATGTGATGAAAAACAGTGGTAAACATGCCCTGTCCCAACTTCTTTGGAACATGTTGTTGGCATTTAATTCAAAATAGGCATATATTTTTCAAATAACAATAATTTCTCAGTTTCAACATTTTATTTGTTGTCTTTATACTATTTTCAATTAAATATAGGGTTTAAATGATTTGCATGTCATTGCATTTTGTTTTCACATACATTTTGCACAGAAAATTTTTTGGAAATGGGGTTGTACTAGTGAGATATACTAACCCCACGCAATGTCCTTAGTCCTAAGCTGAGAAACCAAACAGGTAGCAAATTAGTAGGTCAGTAGTGTTTCTTGATTGTCTGGGAATTGACCCAGAACAAACGAATGCACCGATAGACGCAGAGTTCCACATTCAGATGAAACTGACTGATCGACAGGTGAATGAATGAATCGACCTTGTTGGAATGAATATTTGGTCTACATCACCTAGTTAGAACCTTTCATGGCAATGTTGACTTTGAGCTGAATTGTATGAGCCTGTTGTTTTGTACTCAGTACTGTGAAATTAGTTTACAACAATGAATTAACATATTATAATACATTTACTGCCATTGTTTTGTCAAATTAAATAACATCTAATATGATTGAGCTTTTTTGTATTTGTATCATTTTTAGCCTCATTTTTTTACATAAGTGTATGTAGGTAAGTCTTATTGTGAAGTATACTTTACACTGCATAGTTTATAGTAGGATGAGTGAACTGTAATATGAAATATTAAATCAAGATTTAAATAAGTAATTAAAGGACTAAAATCAAGCAAGATTATTTCAATTTTACTGAGCGTTTAAGGTGTGGTTACTGTTTTGGTAAAGAAAAGTTCTAAAATCAGATTTGAGGTAGTGCATTATAATATGTAAACCCAGTATATGAAGAGTTTAGGTGGCTGAACATTTTCAGGTGAGGCATGGAATATGGTGTTGTTCGAAACTCAGCTTTCTACCGGATGAACCAGACAGATGTCACATATGGCACCATGGCCCACTTTCTGACATCCCTGTATAACCTAGAACATTTAATCTGGCACCTTGCACAGTGTGTGTCAAACTTACAAAAATGTGGGCATAGTAGTAAGGGTTTGCAAGTACGCACTCCAAATTAAGCTGTAATGGACTCAGATGGACTCTATATTTTAGCAAAAGAGAAACACTGTCAAGCAAATGCCACAAAATCCAGATTAAGGAAATAACTTTGGACTTTTGTCCACTAAATGCACCAGCTCCAAATACTATCAGTCTCATTAAAAGTTCCTTGCTGTAAAAATAATGATGTTATTAGTAATTAGCTGTAAATTCTGGAGTAACAGACTAGTGTAACTGACATTTTCAGATGCTGGAGCATACACTGTAGTTGTAAATATGTTTTTAGCAGTTTTTTTTAACAAAATAATCTCTAAACACACTGATTGTCAAGTGAAATGTACTTATATCCTGAAATACTGTTGTGTGTAATGCATATGTATAGACTAATCGAAGGGTTTAGTTGCAAAACAACTTATAGATCACCTTTGAAATGTTCTTTTTTCATGAAATAGGCCATTGGCAGTGGGCTTTTTACGCATACAAGAAATATCAGTACTATATAATGATTACCACCTTTATTAGAGAAATGAAAATGTATTATCATCAACTGTTAGTTGCAAAAACTCATTCAAATTTGGTAGAAATAAATATGCAACATTTTGGAATGAAACTCTTCATTTCAATTTGACCAAACTTTACCAAACTGGGCTTTCATGTTACATCATTGCTCATCAGTAATGACAAAACTAATAAGTCATTTATTACACAATAATCACCCAAATCCCAACGAGACATGTTCTTGGCAAAATGACAGGAACGAGACAGGGCGAAGGTTCGGTTTCATCCATCTTTACCTCTGCACCATAATTTGGCAAAATTCATCCTGCAATGTGCAGTTGGCAAAATTAAAATGGTAGCTTAAGTTATTAAACTGAGCAGCTTTTAATCATTGGCTACAGGAATTCAAGGTTGGAGGAGTAGCGGGAGGGATTAAAGTCTTTGAACTGCAAAGCTACATATCCACTCTGATCTGCGGCGAGGGCCCTGCTGTTGCTCTCTGGGATATCGCACTGATCGCTGCACAGCGGCACAGGAGCCAGGCGAGAGTCCATGGTGCCCACATTTCTCTCGGAGCGCGGCGTGAGGGATGAAGCTTCGCCATGGGTCTTATGGAGTTTTACCTGGAGATTGATCCGGTCACCCTAAATCTCATCATCCTCATCGCCAGCTACGTGATCCTGCTCCTGGTCTTCCTCATCTCCTGCATCCTCTACGATTGCCGTGGCAAGGACCCCTCCAAGGAATATGTATCAGAGCCTCCAGCCCCACAGCAGCAGTCTCCCATCCGGCTCGTGGTGATGCAGAATTCTCCAGCATCATCCCGCTACAATGAGCAGAACAACACAGCTGCCACCAACTATGTGCCACCCACCCCGACCTGCGTGAGAAGAGAAGCACGCTGGTATAAATGGCCAGCATATCAAATGGATAGGATAAACTGCTGCTGATATTGAATTTTCCATGTTTTTTTTCCTCCTTTTTTTACTTTCCACTATGGGCAATATTTTACCTAGATCCAAAATTTGGATGTAAGAAGGTAAGTCATGGTCACTTCAATGTCAAACCCTTGAATGAACCTTTAATGCAAATGACTTCTGATATATTGATCCAGTTCATTTGACCAGCTGCTTTGCACATGTAGAATGCAATTATATCAAAATATGTTTTGAGCGCATCCACCTTACAGCTTATGTTACAGTAGGTTCCTCCGAGACCTTTTGTGTTGACCTACAGTTTTAACTTCAATCGATTTACTTATTGCTGCCCTGATTGTTTTTCAAGGCAACATTAGAAAAAACATCTTTTACAAAATGACATGGGGTCTTGCGTTTGTTTTCCATTATAGTGGAAGACAGCATTTAGAGGCAGAGGGATTATCTCCAGCTGCATCATGTCTACATCACTGTTGCATCAGATCCCAGTACAGTGCTCATTAAACACAAAACCAACATGTCCTCATCAGCCTTTTTACGTGTGTTTTGTGTAGTCAACAATTTCTTTCATCATCCAGTTTCTTTGGCTCCTTTATGGTCATATTTTGGCATCAGATATATACAGTAATATCCAGTTGCATATTCAGTTTACTGCTCAAGTTCTAGTTACAATTTTTAAACACCATGCTTTATGAATTATACAGCTGATTTGAGATATGGCCCATAATTAAGCCTTCTTCCAAGATCCTATCCTGAAAGCTAATGTTGTCGTTAAAGTCTCATTTATTATGGCTTGTTTACTCATATGACTCAATCTATTGTATTACCGTTTAAGTGATGCAGTTCTGTAATGCTTTAAACTTCCTGCATGAATGATGTGTAATAAAACAAGCCGTCTCCTAACATCCCCTCCCTCTTCTCTGATGCAGCTTCAGTGAATGATTGAATGAACAAAGAAATGAATGAACATTCGGCACAATCATTATTTTTAAGGGACAAATAATCAGCTGATGCTGAATGCAATGCATAACAGCAAAACTTTTCCAGCATTTCAAGTAGCTAAATCTGATTCAATAATACCCCCTACCTCATGTCCATTTACATCTCTCTAGACTTGTTTCTGCCTGCTTGACAAGATTTTGAAATAGTAAATCTACTATGAAAATCACATGATTTAGCCTAAGTTAACATTTAGTTACTGGCTTATACATTGCAACAAAACATGATAGTAGCAGTGCAATAATTTTGATGCCTTTTGCATACAAGATATGCATATAACATCAGAACAAGCACACATTTGGCACTTTGTTAAAAAGAGAAGTAATTAAAATGCAAAGAATCAGAATCAAGATCAGACTATATATATTAAAAGGCTGGGGCCCAACTCTATGGCTCAGCTTTGGATGGTTGTCCATGTAATCACCAAATAATAAGCCTTAGTATGTAATAAGCTATTATTGGATTTGAAGGGGTAACATATTAGATATAATACAGGTAAATGGATGTAAGGGACTTCTGTTGCTTCTGTGTTATAGTTCATGTAATTTTTAGCGCTTTAAAAGCGATGCCAATGACTTGATCTATGCACAGCAAAGGACAACAAAATTGTAGTTCTGTGACAAGAATCATTATTTATTCTCATATTGCAGCTCCCACAACATAAGTTAGTCAGCAAACTTTGAATTTCTCTTCTGATAATATGCATAAAGGGCTTTTTTGGAATTTTACTTCCACCCAAACGGGTAACATTTTTCATTTATTGTGATTTGGTTCATCACGTGCATCCTTTTTTCTCCACTTGTTGAACTTTGAGATGTTTCTGAGTGTCAGTAAAAATTTGTAAGTACCACCAATAATAAAATAAAAAAAAACACAGTTTGAGATGAAAGAAGAAGCCAAGAAAGTATAATCAGAGAAACAATGTGAAGTGACTGCTATTGAGTTAGGTAAGAAAGTTCAGTAAAAAATGGAAGTTTGGAGCCAAAAATAATTGCACATAAACATGCTCATGTACACCATTGCTGTCTGAATAAAACTTCTTACGTGCAAAATAACCAAAATGGAGATTTTTTTTACTTTAAAATGTATGTTAATGCAAAGATTTTATTACAAATAATTCTAGACCACACTATTTGTTCATTTGTCCCAAAGTGTTTACACAGTGTAAATGGAAGCTTGTATTATATAAAAAAATGAAAAACAGTCAAAATTGAAATATGATGCTTTGTTCTGTCAGTGATTATATGTCCATTAAAAATTCCCTGTATTAAGACATAACATGAATTTTTATTTACAGTTCCATGAGCTGATCTATGTCACCCAAGATAGCAAGTGTGCCTTAAACATCATCACCACATTCTTAAACTTTCATAAATTTCAATGCGTACATTGTGTCATGTTGTCATAACCACACATCATTTGCATCACAACTCACACTCATTCTCTGTCCTGCAGCAAAACACTCCACTCCTGCCCCTCATCTTCCTCAGCAGTGCAGCCCATGGGTGTTATACGACTAATAGGCAGTACTAATTTTTGATAAATAAGCAGAGCAGGGCAGTATAGTTTTACACTGATATAAATTTGATTGTTAAAGTTAAACAAAAATAAATCATTAAAGTGTATGAATTTGACTGAAATGGTCTTTCAGATTTATCATCAGTAGGTGAAACGAAAGTGGAAGAATTCTTTTTTTTTGTTTCTTTTTTTGGAAATGCAATTGGGCAAGAAAAAAACCTTTTAAAACAGCATTAAAGAGCATTAACAAACTCATCACTCAAGACCTCTCCACTGCTGGAAGAAACTAGAGTTAGACATTTTGGAGCTCTATGTTAAAAGCTCTCAAGCTGTTTGTGATCGGTAGCAACAACAACATCAGTTATGTAACTCTGACACAGCTCTTCAAATCCCTTCACTGTGGACGTAAACTGACCAGGCAGTCAAATAACACATCGTACTTTCCAACACAATCTCAATTGCTCATCTTTTCTCTTTTCCAGGACACCATCCCATAATCCAGGTCACACAATAAGAATGACCATCAAAGAAATTGAATCAATGCTGCTTTTGGACTCAGAGATTGAGGCTGGCTCACAGCTTTGGTGGGATTGTGAGTTGAAATCGCAAGTGGCTGTCTACATTTGCCAATATGTCTTTAGATACATATCAGGACACTGTCTAAATATGTGCATATGCGTATGTACATATTGTTCATGGGTTATAAGATTAGGCGTGCTGTTTCTGTAAAATTTCAACCTAGTGTTGCATATTCCTGTGTACAGAATACTGTATTATATTTCTGAATTGGGGAATGAACAGCACAAACCATTGTTAAAGGAATTCTGCACTGCATCAACGCCATCATTCTCCTTCAGAAAAGGGTGAGTGTGTGAAATGTTCATAATCTGATACCAGTGGCCCGAACGCAAGCAAGTGTTAGAGGGTATTCAGAGTGACTGCTCTTCTCACTCTAACCTCTTATGTGCAGTGATGTTGGGAAACCGACTTGAGCACTTCTGGATGCCTCCAATTTATTGCTATTTGCTAATTACAATCATTAGCAGCCTCTATTTGGAATACTATAATGTACTGTAATAGGTACCTGCTTATAGACTGGGTAAATAAAGCTGAATTATATATAAAACATATTGAATTAAATATGATAAGTACAGGAATAAATAGATTAGGTAAAAATAGCTAAATAATCAAAATTACACAAGGAGCAAATGTAAGTTGAACTTGAAATGTCTGAATAAAAGCTGTTTCACATTATTTTTTGCTTGTTTGTTTGTTTTCTTTACACACAGAACACATGAGTACTGCAAGTACTAAATACATGACAAGGCTGCAGGAAACAAACTGGTGGGAAACTAAAGAACCAAAAGTTGCATTATGCTTGCAATTAGACCCAATTACAATACAGTCACTTACATTTTTCTTCATTTTGATGAAAAAATGTTTTCCCCTTGTACAACGTCCTTCTAAGTAGCAATAAATAAGGATATTAGCTACACACACACACACACATATATATATATATATATATATATATATATATATATATATATATATATATATATATATATATATATATATAAATTGTATTTGTATTATAACATGTTTTATTTAATTTTTTGTGGTGATCTAATGCACATATCATCTTTCACAGGTGCATGCTTGAAGTAAGTGCCTCTGGCCATGTGACCATTTATTTCATTCACATAGAATGTTTGTAAGAAATCAAGATCACCTATAAAGTAATATACAGTTTGGTTTCCAGCACAATAACACCTCAACAACTTTTTAGACGAAAAAAAAACTTTGGTCACAATCTGGCCACTGGGATTTCATGGGTTAATTTATTTGATTCAGTTGCCTATTTCATTTCCATGTGAATAACATGTACTAAAATATATTTGTATATTTACCTCAATAAATAGGGGTGAATATTGCCAAAGTAGGTAAAATGAAAGTTAATAAAAGTTAACTAAAGATAAAATTGTAATGATATTATTTGTTTGATGAGGAAATTATATAGCCATTTTAATTAAATAAACGCAATGCTTTTTTTCTTTTGATGCAGTTTCAGAGCTTGTCCATGAACAGTGAAGAACTCAAGCACATAACATTAACGCAGGGAAATTTCAAAAATCAGTATATAAAAAGAAAAAAGAAAGTAAAAAGTATTCAAAATAGTAAATTAACAACATTATTTTTTATAGTGAGTGAATGTAGTTATATTTTTCCTAGTATTTTGGGGCCATTTCAATTCAACCATTCATCATGAAATTCTGACGCTTTGACATGATGTGGATGACATATGCTGTGCCTAAATGAGAAAAATGTAGCACAAAAAGGTACATACAGTAAATAAAAAAGAAACAATGGCAAAGCTCAGTTATGCTTATCATACTGGCAAGACTTCACAAAACACCAATGCAAATAATAGCCTTGTCAACAGTGTCTCTGTTAATGAGGCCATTAATACAAGCCAGAGCCACAGCCTTTGTTGACCATTCAAGAGAGCTGGTGTGGAGTGTTGTGGCATGGAAAACGTCTGAAATGCAAATTGTCTCTTGTGCCACATGGTAAGCCTAAAGACCCACTTAAACAGTTCTGTACACAACATGAAAAGAAGATATTTTGTATGTAAGTTTCTAGACTTCCCAAGTACATCCATACAAAAGTCTAAAAGAAAAGAGACTATACCAATCCAATGTGTGGAATTAACATGGTTAGGTATGAGGTGTGCAGGTGCGTGGCTGAAGCGTAACAGGCTGAGAGAGATGACGAGGGGCACATGGAGTGACGGTGTGTGTGAGTGTGTGTGTGTATGTGTGTGTGTGGGTGAGTGAGTGAGAGCAGGCCTGAGGCTGCACTACTGCTGCTCTCTCCCTCAGTGGCTCCGCAGCCGGGCTGGGAGCAGCCTGGGATTAACAGCAGATCCCAATCTGCTCCCTCTGCATTTACAAATGGCTTTATATAACCCCAAGTCTATTTGATAAATGCCACAGAAATCCCTGCAGGAAGTCATCTGCGCCTGTGTGTGGGGTAAGAGGTCGCCCAAGCCACACCCAGAGGAAGGCTACGCAGATAAACATGCATGATGGCCCCTCCAAACACATGTCACTACAGCACACAGCGAACACTGTGCTACTACCGTCAGCATAGACAGGGATTTAGAGAGAAAGAGTGAGAGACAGAGGGGGAAGGGAGGAAAAGATGAGAGAGTAGAAAGAATGCAAGTGAGGATATTATGGACACTGTATGAATAGACTGGAAATGGAGGTTAAAACCTCAATGCCACAGAATCATATGTAGGAAAAACTTTGATTAATGACTAGCACTGAGTATTTTTGCCCTCAATCAACACTATTATACATGTGGAAGAACAGGATGGGTGCATGAGATTTTCATAGAAAGAGCTAAAAACCATCATCAGAGATTCTGAATTTTAGGTATTTGTGAAGCAGAACATTTCTCAGGAGAACAAATTCATTGCAAATATAAAACAAAGTTCTGGTGTATGTTGATACATGTGCTGCTGTAGTTCATTGTACTATATGAAACATTTTTCACAGTAAAAATAATCAGTGATAGGTTACTTATTATGCTATATATTATTGTTTCATCCAGTTTTGTGTAAATGTTTTGGCACTGCTACTAGGTATTAGTATTAGGCATTAAATTAGGTATTAGTGAAAATAAGTTCACATGTCTTCTACAACAGAGAACATTACATGTAACCTGTGCCTTACATTTCCAATATGTTAACCTTAGCAAATACATATGAATTGTGCACTAAAATTTGGAAAAAAAATGAAAATGTTTCTTATTTTCATTTCAAAAATATACAGCATGTCATTTGACCTGGGGTATTCAAACATTTGCATGTGACTTTATTTACATATAATATTAATCATCATCATAATGTCTTTTTAACACATCTAATGTACACTAAATACATTTTCTTCTAAGATACCTCCCAATTAGTGGCTACTGACCCAAAGTCTCACTTTACTTTCCATTTAGATTGAAAAACATGCATTCACATCCAGATCAAGGACACTAAAGATTTGGATGCATGTTGCTGGTGGTGATGATGACGATGGTGATGACAGTGATGATGACGACGATGATGATGATGGTGCTGTTGTTGCTGCTGATGAAGTGGCTGAAGAGGACAGAAAAGGGAAGGAGGGAGGGCTGATAAGTAGAGGCTGATGATGATCCAGTGACGACACAGATAGATGACGTTTTAATTCTCCCTGATATGTGATCAGAATAAAGTTCAATGTTGTAGAAAGGATGCTCTCTAGTGGTAAACTAAAGGCACAAACACCAGGAATTTTTAGTAACAGGAAGGTTGTGCAGATGCAGTCTCAATTCAGTTTACCTCACTCTTACAATATTTCAACTTTTTAAACTTCCAAGGCACATTTAATAGTTTATGGACTTAGCTACAGATTAACAAATTTAAGATATACAGTACTGTGCAAATGTCAGAAACTGTCAGTTAAACGGTCATTAATGAAAAGTTATTCATTGCAGGTTCAAGACAAAAACAGATATTTAATAGATGATTACACAGTAGCCTTAATAGCTAAACATCATACTTTTTTCAGTGTTTAGAGTGCCCACCCTTTGCATTTTTTGGGAAACTTGATTTCAGTTTTTCAAAGCCATTTGCAGGGATATTTTCGATGCCTTCAAAGTTCAGTCTTGGAAGCTGGTTGCTTTTCTGTTTCTCACAATCCAAGTGATCCCAGACACATTCAGTGATGTTGAGGTTGGGGGCGGTCAGTCCATTGTACTGAGAGCACCAGCAGTTGTATATATATATATATATATATATATATATATATATATATATATATAAACTCATATATAAATGAGTTGTATTTCTATTTACATTTGGATGTTTTGAAATTTTCTATTTACGCTTTTCTTTGACGTGTTTGAGCTAAAAAATGTTTAGCCTAAATCATATCTAATAATCACAACATTACGAGTTATGTCATGGTGTTCATATCTATCTATGAAATCTTTGAAAAACATTTCACAGTTATCAAGATAATATCAAGGCTCTTGACTGCTGGATAGTTCTTCTAATTGAATTCTTGCAACATAACAAAAGCATGACCAGAAATCATTTCAAACAATTTATTTTGGTCATGAGAAAAAAAAAGCAAGGAAAAAAATCAACACATACATCAAAATGTACTTTTAAAAAGCCAATAAATGATCTAAAATGTCTATCAAAATGAAACATGCTGAAATTTAGAAAAGAATAAGTGCTGTGTGTCACATATCAAATCTTCACGGTCAACGCTCACTACTTTTACCACGTATGGCAAATACAATAATACCACCTCTCAGAGGAACTAAAACAGCAAGAAACAGGGCAGACCGGACTTAATCTACCAATAGCACTGACAGAAAGGAGGAAACAGAAACATATTTATCCTTCTGGCTTTCAGAGGGAATGACAACACATGGAGGTTCAATAAAGAATGTGTTATAAGAATCTCTTCAGTTGAATGTGTTATAAGAATCTCTTAGATTAAAAATGTATAATGCCCATGCAGAATTCCAGCAAGCTAGAGCATTACACTTGAGATTTTTAAACATTTTTTTTCCATGTAGTCAAACACTTTTTAAAACATGTCTTCAGAAATTTATAGGAAAATACTGTACAAAACAATAATAGCTTTGTAAAAACATCTACCTTAATATAACAATATATTACATATATGTATATATACATATATATCTCTTTTGGTCTGGAATAAAGAGTGATAGACTTATTCAGAAACAGAAAATACATCCTAACATGTACATTCATCTCACATTGCGTCAAAAAGGCAAACACTGAGTAATTTCTTTGATCAAGTTTTTCCAAAGTATTGCCATTGTGTGGAAAATGGCCAGTGTTAAAAAACGAATTGATCAACAAAATATTCCAAATAATAATTCTGCAACAATAGCACATGTCCTGTACATGTTCAACACAGAATCCAATGAAATTATTGCCACAGGTTTGGTGTAGTAATCCAGTTTGACGTATCAGTGGGGTAAAAAAGACTATATATGTATTTTTGGAAGAGCAAAGCTCTATACACTGATTAGACTATTACAGGAATAATAAGAAAGTCAGCCAGCAAATAAATACCAGGACAAAACATTCAGATTAAAGATCAAAATAAGGTCTACGCAATTGAAAAGCATTGTGTCTTCTGATGTATGATAGTCAAAAGTCATCAAAAACAAATCAAACAATTTTTCCTAACACTGACATAAAAATTCCTGAAGTCAATGTTATCCAGTAGAGCTATAAACAGGAAAGTGACCAAAGACAGTCTGACAGTGAAACTTGTGCACCATACAATGGCAACTAGAATCAGAAATTTAGGTAAAAAGTTATGCTTTGGCTATTATTTTGTGTTTCTTAAAAAACAAACAAACAAACAAAGCAAAAACACTTTATGCCATGTCATATATTAAGCTTGCTTCATTCTATTCTCTTCCTGTGAGAAAAACAGGCCTTTGTAGGTAGAATTAAAACTAGCCTACAGCCTAAACACCGTAGCTGTGCTTAAGTACCGCATATACCATGCCACACATAATGTTTGAGAGCGGATTCATTTGGACATATTGAGGTTGCAGCACATTTTCACTTTCATCATAAAACCTGTAACAATGTAGCAGTTAAGACAAACAATACAAGGCATTTTATTTTATACAAAGGTAGAATGAAATGCTACAACATGTTTAAAGTCATATGTACAATAATAAGAAATAAACTTTCCTGGTAGCATCCAACGACTATGACGGACTTTAAGAAAAACAAAACAAAACAAACAAACAAACAAAAAAAAACCAGACTGGCAAAGAAAATGGAAATATGGAATATCCACATGTCTATGCACTAAACGTACTCTGCCTTCTAAAGTGCCAAGAACAGACTGAGGTGAAGGTTGGCTGGAGCAGACACTGACTGGACCTTATCGGATTGCATTGTCCTTCAGACTGTGTGAGCCTGACAGCTTAGAGAGGCCATGGACTCACAGGGGGCCATGCTGAGCTTCATACTTTGCTAGAATATTTTTACAGCGCCCCAGCTCTTTCCGCAGGTCAGCCACTTCCTGTCGGAGAGCCGAGTTCTCCTTCTCCAGGAAGCCGGCCCTGATGGCAATCTGGTTCTCCTTCAGGCGCCGGGCGTCTCGTGACCTCTTGGCAGCCATGTTGTTCTTTCTACGCCGTGCCCAGTACTTTTCATCCTGTTCAAAATATGCAGAGAAAAAGAGGACGGTGAAACGTGCCCAGTTATGTTCTGCTACACCTTCTTTATCTTTCACTGTCATACCTATAAGAACTCACACCCCAGTGGAACATTTAATGGTGCATTTGTGGATTTTTCTAAGATCTAGAAGTGCAGTGACTTGGATACGTACTACTATATAAAGAGGAAAAGGTGGTCGACACAGTTACTGAGAAATTTTATCAAAAGTATGAAATCAATTTTCAATCAGTATCTCATTTGTGTTTGTAAGTAGAAGAGCAGAACTTTTATAGCAAGCAAGATTTGATAAAAAGTCATTGCTGTGCCATGTTTTGTGGAAATAAAAAAAAAAACCACATTTTACATTTTGTAATTTAACATGTATTTATTAACAGCATTGCAAAATAAAACTAACAACTTTAAACTTTTAAAGGGTTAGAGGTGACGTTGCCCTGAACACTGGAAGCCAAATCTTTCATTAGTTTTAAGCTCCATGTTCTTTATTCATACTAGTAAACTCAGAATGCAAAGCCAATAAGCAAGAGTTTTTAGGTAAGTTTGTACTAGAAAATATAAAAAGTATGTTAATTTTCACAGCTTGGCTTTAATGAAATAATGTGTGCTTAAGAAATGTATATTTTAGAACAATCACATATGCAACATACACTTTCTGCCACAGTCTATCTGTAATACTCAGAGTAATACCCACTGACATAGACACATTCATACATTTAAAATAGGCGTGTTGCACTGTCATTCATGCATCCTACCAAAGTAAAACATCTTATATTGTTAATGCATATACGCATATACTTATCACATTTTTTCAAACTATCTTGCCTATATAATTTAATGCAATTGTATGTTTTTATCATTTAACTTGATCATCAAATATTTTGTATTATAGCTTCTCTTACTATCTCTGTGTCTTTTTTGTCACTCCTGTACACACTATTTGCAAGTTGTTTTGGTTAAGTATATAAATAATACAAATTTAAATAAATAATTACAATGACCACTGTGATGGACTGGCGACCTGTCCAGGGTGTATCCTGCCCTTCGCCCGAAGACTGCTGGGACAGGCTCCAGCACCCCCCCGCGACCCTGATGGAGAAGCGGCTTAGAAAATGGATGGATGGATGGATGGATGGATGGATGGATGGATGGATAATTACTATGACGCAAATAAATAATTAATTAAAGTACACCTAAAGTGGTTGTCTCCAAAACAAATAGCACTGAGCTACTGTCAACTGGCTCTTTGAGTCGGAGTTTTTAATGAGACAGTGGGTATTAGAGAATTATCCATCCGTGTGGCGACAGGTTTTCTCATGGAGGCATGGCTGTGAAATCAGCTTTGAGCAATTTATTACTCTGCAAATCCTTGCATAGATCCACTTTTATTTGAACAAATTAAAAAGGCAAATCCTTTAATCCCAACCCCAGCAGAACTAGTGAGATACCAGGAAAAGTAGGATCACATGGGCCTGGCTGCCCAAGGATGAATGAATGGACGACTGGGCTTAAGCCTCTTAGTCACAACCTGCAGCATCTCTGGCCAGTGGCAAAAGATGCAAATGGTCAGACACGAATGGCATGAGAACAGGTGGGATGAACGCTCTCTATAACACATACACTAACCCCAACATAAACACACAGAATAACTGAGTCCCTAGCTGCATGTTACCTTCAGGTCCTCAGGAGTGAAGACCTTGCGTGCTTTCTTGATCATGGGTTGTGGTTTAAGCTCTTCTTCTGAAAACTTGTGCTTGCGCGGGTCGAAGGCCTCCTGCCCGGGCACACTGGACAAGGCCAGATCTGACGGGTCGGGTTCATAACCCACTGGTACTTGGATGGACTCAGGGTCGATTGGACTGGGGGTGTTGCGTGATGGAGGCAGTACTACACAGAAAGGAAACATAGATCATAATTAGGAAAAGTTCAGGTCTACGTCACTAGTAACTAAAACGTCTTTACGATTTAACACACTGGTCTTGAGGTGTAGTATCCACACAAATCCACTAAGTGGCGCTCAAGTCATTGATACCACTAGAACTCCTAGAGTAGACTAGAAGAGACGAAGCGAAGATTTCAGCAAAATCTAAATACTAACTGTAAGACATGGTCATCTACAAAAAGGAAGAAACCTGTGTTTCTTATGTTACACCTTTATTAAGGTTATATATTTTATATTTCTGAGGACATTTTCAGCGAAATTTCCCGACATTTCACACTTTCTACTGAAATTGTTGAAACGAGAATGACTAGATATAGCCAGCATGATGGTCCTCCAACCTGCTGCACCGGATTTCTTAATGGTCTTTTTAATGAATCGTGGCCACGTATAGACTATTACTACGACAGACGATATCAGCGAAACACGCCTATCTGCCGTTTTATATTACAAGGGAAAAACATGTTTTTTTCTGTTTTCGTAGCAGACATGGTTAAACTATTCGCGTTTTGTACGGCCTCTGCTAAATTAAACTGCAAAATCTCATAGAGGCAAAGCTGCACATAAGCCGAAGAGTAGCGTTTCTTTCACGCCCGTTTTCCGACAAGTCCCACCTCCTTCTGTAAGCCGCCTCCTGCGCTAGGATTAGCGAATAGTTCACTTGTGTAAGGAAGAGTCCATCAACCAATCCGAACGCAGGAGGCGGGACTCTACTGGCCAATCCGCACGAAGGAGGCAGGTTTTTGCGGAAAAGGTGTGCAAAAAATAACGCCGTACACCTCGTTGGCTAAACGTGACAAGTGAACAGGCTGCTTTGACTGGGCTGCAGATTCAATAGACAGACAGCACCACGGGATCAGTGGTTTATATCTGAAACCGTGCGAAATCTGGAAGGTATTTCTGAATGGGGATGCACATATAAAGTGATTAAATTGTAATGATATTACAGAGTACACTGATAGCTGTCACATGTAAAGTATGGAGGCCCATCACGTTTACATACATGCTGACTTGACACAGCACACTCTCCATATAAAGTCATATATACACTATGATCACTGGAATTGCATTTTGTCACTGCATTTGTGTAATTAACCATTTCAAAAATGAATCATAGTTTCCAGTGTTTTCCCAAAAATCTTTATTTTTCTGGAGAAGGACAAACTCTAAATAGACCACGCAATCCTGCAGTATTATTCTCAAAGAGAGCACATTTCTGAAGTTAAACGACAGCAGCAACCTCTATTTTGTGTGCAGTGCTTTGGTGGTAATACATTTTTCCCTTCACTTTTCCATTACATTAATTATTCTTCATCAAACGGTCTTGCACAGAAGGCTTTGTTTTGCGTCCAAAAGCAGCACTCAAGTTCACTGTTTTCAATGCAGAGAAGCCTATTGCATCTGGATGACACAAGTTTTAGCTACTAACCAGATTGGCACACATCAGCTGAAGAACTCATTAAAGTTTGCTAACAGCGATTTCTTGTTCAGACTTGTGACCGATGGAACATTTCTATTTACAAGCCTAAATGACGGTTGGATTAATCAGAAGTTGCCCTATTGCAGTAGACACATTCAAAACGAAAATGCTATTATGTTCCTTCTGATATACAAACAATATGTTATGACTTAACGATTCTTGCACTGTGAAGGGGTTTTCTCCACTTTCAAGCAGACAGGGCCTAGAAACTGATTCTGTCTACAGTTAGTCATTTTACCTTGTCTGCCAGGGGTCTGCAGGCAGGTCTGAGGGATCATGCCTGTGTGGATGGAGGTGGTGGCTCTGTTGCTGAGGTCCATGACTGAGACTGAGGCCTGTTGCAAGCAAGGCTGCTGTGGCTGCTGCTGCTGCTGCTGATGATGGTGGCTTTGGCCATGCTGCGTTGGACTGGAAGGGATGCCATTTTCAGAGAGGAATTCTTCAAGGTTCATGTACTCGAACTGGAAATTATCCCCATCATAAGGCAACGTTTTATCCCAAAGTGTTGGGCCCAGGAAAGCAGACTGTGGCACACTGTGGTCTTCCTCCAACTTTTTCTCCTTCTCTCTTTGCTTGCCAAAAACTGGAAAGTAAATAAAGCAAAGTTTTGACCGTTTTCGCTATGAGCAAGCCATTAAATAAAAGCTTAAAATTCATTTTCTTTGTGAAAGCTTTTTTAAGCACTTAGGATGGTTAAATCTGTGATAAAAAAAAGTCAAACATTGCTATGACATGATTAGTTTGTGCGACAGCAGATCGCTTTCTGTTTTCTAAGAGTTAACTGATGATAATTCTGGGTGGACTCGGCCAGTCATATAAAACACAAAGTCCACTTTGCCTCTGGACTGGAGATAAAACAATTCCACACAGCTAAGGTCTATATTAAAAGGAATGAGTACAAGCATGGAACAATTCCCATTCTATGGCTTCACTCATATAAACATGTCAAATGAATCGATGGTGTTTTTTAAAGGCTGTGAGAGGCAGCTGTCCGCCTGCCATGCTGAGCTATGCTGTTATTCCTGAGTTAATGAAGACTTTGCTCACCGTCGTCGTGGTGCAGCGGTAGTTTCACTGGGTTTTCCAGAAGCGACTTCAGCACGCCGTGAGTTTGAGGAGGTAGAAAAGTTGGGTTCATGGTGAGCTGTCTGGACATCTCTCGGTCGTAAGCAAATAAAAGGGAGCGAGCGTGTTAGTCGAGTCCGCTGCCGAATAACAAACACACGATAAGCTGCTGTGGAGCCGCTGGCCGCTGAGACCTGCGCTGACAGCGTGCGTGTGTGAGTGAGTGAGTGAGGGAGTGAGTCTGCCGACTGGACTGAAATGATCAATTCCATGTGAGAAGGCTGAGGCTCGTGACGTCAAACCTCCAGAGGCAGG
Source organism: Pygocentrus nattereri (assembly GCF_015220715.1). Classification (NCBI taxonomy): domain Eukaryota; kingdom Metazoa; phylum Chordata; class Actinopteri; order Characiformes; family Serrasalmidae; genus Pygocentrus; species Pygocentrus nattereri. The sequence goes on along the minus strand of NC_051223.1, from coordinate 23,789,422 downwards.
ACCGGCTGGACCGACTTCCGACAAGACTGACAAAGCGAGAGCAAATGTGACTGGAGCCCATAGACTCGATACGATTAGGGGAATGTAGCTGAGACTAAACTAGAGCTGGATGTTAAACAGAGTAATGAGCCGGAACTGCCGTTGACAGTTAACATCAGGGGGGAAAGGGGGAATGGAGGGATTTAAATAAAAAGAGGCAGAAGGAACACAGGGAGGTAAAAGGGAGGTAAAGTGTTCTCTAAAGTGAAGTTAAAGAGAGGGAGCGATACATTAAAAGGAGGTAGAGGGATGTAAAGTTAAAGAGAGGGAGCGAAGAACTAAAAGGAAGTAGACGGATGTAAAGTAAACTTAAAGAGAGGGAACGATAAACTAAAAGGAGGAAGAGGGATGTGAAATTACAGGGAGGGAGTGACAACTAAAAGTAAGTAAAGGGATGTAAAGAAGTTAAAGAGAGGGAGCTATAAACTAAAAGGAGGTAGAGGGATGTAAAGAAGTTAAAGAGAGGGAACGATAAACTAAAAACAGAGGGAAGGCTGTAAAGATGAGAGGGAGCGGGTGGTAGAGGGACATAAAGAGTGAAGTTAAAGAGAGAGAGCGATGAACTGGAAGGAGGCAGAGGGATGTAAAGTGAAGTTAAAGAGAGTGAGTGATAAACTAAAAGGAGAGAGATGGATGTAAAGTGAAGTTAAAGAGAGTGAGTGATGAACTAAAAGGAGAGAGATGGATGTAAAGTGAAGTTAAAGAGAGTGAGTGATGAACTAAAAGGAGAGAGATGGATGTAAAGTGAAGTTAAAGAGGGTGAGCAATAAACTAAAAGGAGGTAGAGGGATGTAAAGTGAAGTTAAAGAGAGTGAGCAATAAACTAAAAGGAGGTAGAGGGATGTAAAGTGAAGTTAAAGAGAGTGAGCGATAAACTAAAAGGAGGTAGAGGGATATGAAGTGAAGTTAAAGAGAGTGGGCGATAAACTACAAGGAGGTAGAGGGATGTAAAGTGAAGTTAAAAAGAGGGAGCTATGAACTAAAAAGAGGTAGAGGGATGTAAAGTGAAGTTAAAGAGAGTGAGTGATGAACTGAGAGGAGGTAGAGGGATGTAAAGTGAAGTTAAAGAGAAGGAGCTATGAACGAAAAACAGGTAGAGGGATGTAAAGTGAAATTAAAGAGAGTGAGCGATGAATTAAAAGGAGGTAGAGGGATGTAAAGTGAACTTAAACAGAGTGAGCGATGAACTAAAAGGGGGTAGAAGGATGTAAAGTGAAGTTAAAGAGAATGAGTGATGAACTGAAAGGAGGTAGAAGGATGTGAAGTGAAGTCAAAGAGAGTGAACAATTAACTAAAAGCAGGTAGAGGGGTGTAAAGTGAAGTTAAAGAGGGAGCAATCAATTAAAAAGAGGCAGAGGAATGTGAAGTTAAAGAGAGTGAGAGATACACTAAAAGGAGGTAGATGATGGAAAGTGAAGTTAAAAACAGTGAGCGATGAACTAAAAGGAAGTAGATGGATGTACAGTGAAGTTAAAAAGAGGGAGCAATAAACTAAAAGGAGGTAGAGGGATGCGAAGTGAAGTTAAAGACACTGAGCGATAAACTAAAAGAAGGTAGAGGGGTGTAAAATGAAGTTAAAGAGAGGGAGCGATGAACTAAAAGGAGGTACAGGGATGTAAAGTTAAAGAGAGAGAGCTATGAACTTAAAAGAGGTAGAGGGATGTAAAGTGAAATTAAAGAGAGTGAGCGACAAACTAAAAGGAGGCAGAAGGATGTGAAGTGAAGTTAAAGAGAGGGAATGGTGAACTAAAAGGAGGTAGAGGGATGTAAAGAGAAGTTAAAGAGTGAGTGATAAACTGAAAGGAGGTAGAGGGATGTAAAGTGAAGTTAAAGAGTGAGTGATAAACTGAAAGGAGGTAGAGGGATGTAAAGTGAAGTTAAAGAGAGTGAGTGATAAACTGAAAGGAGGTAGAGGGATGTAAAGTGAAGTTAAAGAGAGTGAGTGATAAACTGAAAGGAGGTAGAGGGATGTAAAGAGAAGTTAAAGAGAGTGAGTGATAAAGTAAAAGGAGGTAGAGGGATGTAAAGTGAAGTTAAAGAGTGAGTGATAAACTGAAAGAAGGTAGAGGGATGTAAAGTAAAGTTAAAGAGAGTGAGTGATAAACTGAAAGGAGGTAGAGGGATGTAAAGTGAAGTTAAAGAGAGAGAGTGATAAACTGAAAGGAGGTAGAGGGATGTAAAGTGAAGTTAAAGAGAGTGAGTGATAAACTGAAAGGAGGTAGAGGGATGTAAAGTGAAGTTAAAGAGAGTGAGTGATAAACTGAAAGAAGGTAGAGGGATGTAAAGTGAAGTTAAAGAGTGAGTGATAAACTGAAAGGAGGTAGAGGGATGTAAAGTGAAGTTAAAGAGTGAGTGATAAACTGAAAGGAGGTAGAGGGATGTAAAGTGAAGTTAAAGAGTGAGTGATAAACTGAAAGGAGGTAGAGGGATGTAAAGTGAAGTTAAAGAGTGAGTGATAAACTGAAAGGAGGTAGAGGGATGTAAAGTGAAGTTAAAGAGAGTGAGCGATGAATTAAAAGGAGGTAGAGGGATGTAAAGTGAAGTTAAGAGAGTGATAAACTGAAAGGAGGTAGAGGGATGTAAAGTGAAGTTAAAGAGTGAGTGATAAACTGAAAGAAGGTAGAGGGATGTAAAGTAAAGTTAAAGAGAGAGAGTGATATACTGAAAGGAGGTAGAGGGATGTAAAGTGAAGTTAAAGAGAGTGAGTGATAAACTGAAAGACGGTAGAGGGATGTAAAGTGAAGTTAAACAGTGAGTGATAAACTGAAAGGAGGTAGAGGGATGTAAAGTGCAGTTAAAGAGTGAGTGATAAACTGAAAGGAGGTAGAGGGATATAAAGTGAAGTTAAAGAGTGAGTGATAAACTGAAAGAAGGTAGAGAGATGTAAAGTGAAGTTAAAGAGTGAGTGATAAACTGAAAGGAGGTAGAGGGATGTAAAGTGAAGTTAAAGAGTGAGTGATAAACTGAAAGGAGGTAGAGAGATGTAAAGTGAAGTTAAGAGAGTGATAAACTGAAAGGAGGTAGAGGGATGCGAAGTGAAGTTAAAGACACTGAGCGATAAACTAAAAGAAGGTAGAGGGGTGTAAAATGAAGTTAAAGAGAGGGAGCGATGAACTAAAAGGAGGTACAGGGATGTAAAGTTAAAGAGAGAGAGCTATGAACTTAAAAGAGGTAGAGGGATGTAAAGTGAAATTAAAGAGAGTGAGCGACAAACTAAAAGGAGGCAGAAGGATGTGAAGTGAAGTTAAAGAGAGGGAATGGTGAACTAAAAGGAGGTAGAGGGATGTAAAGAGAAGTTAAAGAGTGAGTGATAAACTGAAAGGAGGTAGAGGGATGTAAAGTAAAGTTAAAGAGTGAGTGATAAACTGAAAGGAGGTAGAGGGATGTAAAGTGAAGTTAAAGAGAGTCAGTGATAAACTGAAAGGAGGTAGAGGGATGTAAAGTGAAGTTAAAGAGAGTGAGCAATAAACTAAAAGGAGGTAGAGGGATGTAAAGTGAAGTTAAAGAGAGTGAGCGATAAACTAAAAGGAGGTAGAGGGATATGAAGTGAAGTTAAAGAGAGTGGGCGATAAACTACAAGGAGGTAGAGGGATGTAAAGTGAAGTTAAAAAGAGGGAGCTATGAACTAAAAAGAGGTAGAGGGATGTAAAGTGAAGTTAAAGAGAGTGAGTGATGAACTGAGAGGAGGTAGAGGGATGTAAAGTGAAGTTAAAGAGAAGGAGCTATGAACGAAAAACAGGTAGAGGGATGTAAAGTGAAATTAAAGAGAGTGAGCGATGAATTAAAAGGAGGTAGAGGGATGTAAAGTGAACTTAAACAGAGTGAGCGATGAACTAAAAGGGGGTAGAAGGATGTAAAGTGAAGTTAAAGAGAATGAGTGATGAACTGAAAGGAGGTAGAAGGATGTGAAGTGAAGTCAAAGAGAGTGAACAATTAACTAAAAGCAGGTAGAGGGGTGTAAAGTGAAGTTAAAGAGGGAGCAATCAATTAAAAAGAGGCAGAGGAATGTGAAGTTAAAGAGAGTGAGAGATACACTAAAAGGAGGTAGATGATGGAAAGTGAAGTTAAAAACAGTGAGCGATGAACTAAAAGGAAGTAGATGGATGTACAGTGAAGTTAAAAAGAGGGAGCAATAAACTAAAAGGAGGTAGAGGGATGCGAAGTGAAGTTAAAGACACTGAGCGATAAACTAAAAGAAGGTAGAGGGGTGTAAAATGAAGTTAAAGAGAGGGAGCGATGAACTAAAAGGAGGTACAGGGATGTAAAGTTAAAGAGAGAGAGCTATGAACTTAAAAGAGGTAGAGGGATGTAAAGTGAAATTAAAGAGAGTGAGCGACAAACTAAAAGGAGGCAGAAGGATGTGAAGTGAAGTTAAAGAGAGGGAATGGTGAACTAAAAGGAGGTAGAGGGATGTAAAGAGAAGTTAAAGAGTGAGTGATAAACTGAAAGGAGGTAGAGGGATGTAAAGTAAAGTTAAAGAGTGAGTGATAAACTGAAAGGAGGTAGAGGGATGTAAAGTGAAGTTAAAGAGAGTCAGTGATAAACTGAAAGGAGGTAGAGGGATGTAAAGTGAAGTTAAAGAGAGTGAGTGATAAACTGAAAGGAGGTAGAGGGATGTAAAGAGAAGTTAAAGAGAGTGAGTGATAAAGTAAAAGGAGGTAGAGGGATGTAAAGTGAAGTTAAAGAGTGAGTGATAAACTGAAAGAAGGTAGAGGGATGTAAAGTAAAGTTAAAGAGAGTGAGTGATAAACTGAAAGGAGGTAGAGGGATGTAAAGTGAAGTTAAAGAGAGAGAGTGATAAACTGAAAGGAGGTAGAGGGATGTAAAGTGAAGTTAAAGAGAGTGAGTGATAAACTGAAAGGAGGTAGAGGGATGTAAAGTGAAGTTAAAGAGAGTGAGTGATAAACTGAAAGAAGGTAGAGGGATGTAAAGTGAAGTTAAAGAGTGAGTGATAAACTGAAAGGAGGTAGAGGGATGTAAAGTGAAGTTAAAGAGTGAGTGATAAACTGAAAGGAGGTAGAGGGATGTAAAGTGAAGTTAAAGAGTGAGTGATAAACTGAAAGGAGGTAGAGGGATGTAAAGTGAAGTTAAAGAGTGAGTGATAAACTGAAAGGAGGTAGAGGGATGTAAAGTGAAGTTAAAGAGAGTGAGCGATGAATTAAAAGGAGGTAGAGGGATGTAAAGTGAAGTTAAGAGAGTGATAAACTGAAAGGAGGTAGAGGGATGTAAAGTGAAGTTAAAGAGTGAGTGATAAACTGAAAGAAGGTAGAGGGATGTAAAGTAAAGTTAAAGAGAGAGAGTGATATACTGAAAGGAGGTAGAGGGATGTAAAGTGAAGTTAAAGAGAGTGAGTGATAAACTGAAAGACGGTAGAGGGATGTAAAGTGAAGTTAAACAGTGAGTGATAAACTGAAAGGAGGTAGAGGGATGTAAAGTGCAGTTAAAGAGTGAGTGATAAACTGAAAGGAGGTAGAGGGATATAAAGTGAAGTTAAAGAGTGAGTGATAAACTGAAAGAAGGTAGAGAGATGTAAAGTGAAGTTAAAGAGTGAGTGATAAACTGAAAGGAGGTAGAGGGATGTAAAGTGAAGTTAAAGAGTGAGTGATAAACTGAAAGGAGGTAGAGAGATGTAAAGTGAAGTTAAGAGAGTGATAAACTGAAAGGAGGTAGAGGGATGCGAAGTGAAGTTAAAGACACTGAGCGATAAACTAAAAGAAGGTAGAGGGGTGTAAAATGAAGTTAAAGAGAGGGAGCGATGAACTAAAAGGAGGTACAGGGATGTAAAGTTAAAGAGAGAGAGCTATGAACTTAAAAGAGGTAGAGGGATGTAAAGTGAAATTAAAGAGAGTGAGCGACAAACTAAAAGGAGGCAGAAGGATGTGAAGTGAAGTTAAAGAGAGGGAATGGTGAACTAAAAGGAGGTAGAGGGATGTAAAGAGAAGTTAAAGAGTGAGTGATAAACTGAAAGGAGGTAGAGGGATGTAAAGTAAAGTTAAAGAGTGAGTGATAAACTGAAAGGAGGTAGAGGGATGTAAAGTGAAGTTAAAGAGAGTCAGTGATAAACTGAAAGGAGGTAGAGGGATGTAAAGTGAAGTTAAAGAGAGTGAGTGATAAACTGAAAGGAGGTAGAGGGATGTAAAGAGAAGTTAAAGAGAGTGAGTGATAAAGTAAAAGGAGGTAGAGGGATGTAAAGTGAAGTTAAAGAGTGAGTGATAAACTGAAAGAAGGTAGAGGGATGTAAAGTAAAGTTAAAGAGAGTGAGTGATAAACTGAAAGGAGGTAGAGGGATGTAAAGTGAAGTTAAAGAGAGAGAGTGATAAACTGAAAGGAGGTAGAGGGATGTAAAGTGAAGTTAAAGAGAGTGAGTGATAAACTGAAAGGAGGTAGAGGGATGTAAAGTGAAGTTAAAGAGAGTGAGTGATAAACTGAAAGGAGGTAGAGGGATGTAAAGTGAAGTTAAAGAGTGAGTGATAAACTGAAAGGAGGTAGAGGGATGTAAAGTGAAGTTAAAGAGTGAGTGATAAACTGAAAGGAGGTAGAGGGATGTAAAGTGAAGTTAAAGAGTGAGTGATAAACTGAAAGGAGGTAGAGGGATGTAAAGTGAAGTTAAAGAGTGAGTGATAAACTGAAAGGAGGTAGAGGGATGTAAAGTGAAGTTAAAGAGAGTGAGCGATGAATTAAAAGGAGGTAGAGGGATGTAAAGTGAAGTTAAGAGAGTGATAAACTGAAAGGAGGTAGAGGGATGTAAAGTGAAGTTAAAGAGTGAGTGATAAACTGAAAGAAGGTAGAGGGATGTAAAGTAAAGTTAAAGAGAGAGAGTGATATACTGAAAGGAGGTAGAGGGATGTAAAGTGAAGTTAAAGAGAGTGAGTGATAAACTGAAAGGAGGTAGAGGGATGTAAAGTGAAGTTAAACAGTGAGTGATAAACTGAAAGGAGGTAGAGGGATGTAAAGTGCAGTTAAAGAGTGAGTGATAAACTGAAAGGAGGTAGAGGGATATAAAGTGAAGTTAAAGAGTGAGTGATAAACTGAAAGAAGGTAGAGAGATGTAAAGTGAAGTTAAAGAGTGAGTGATAAACTGAAAGGAGGTAGAGGGATGTAAAGTGAAGTTAAAGAGTGAGTGATAAACTGAAAGGAGGTAGAGAGATGTAAAGTGAAGTTAAGAGAGTGATAAACTGAAAGGAGGTAGAGGGATGCGAAGTGAAGTTAAAGACACTGAGCGATAAACTAAAAGAAGGTAGAGGGGTGTAAAATGAAGTTAAAGAGAGGGAGCGATGAACTAAAAGGAGGTACAGGGATGTAAAGTTAAAGAGAGAGAGCTATGAACTTAAAAGAGGTAGAGGGATGTAAAGTGAAATTAAAGAGAGTGAGCGACAAACTAAAAGGAGGCAGAAGGATGTGAAGTGAAGTTAAAGAGAGGGAATGGTGAACTAAAAGGAGGTAGAGGGATGTAAAGAGAAGTTAAAGAGTGAGTGATAAACTGAAAGGAGGTAGAGGGATGTAAAGTAAAGTTAAAGAGTGAGTGATAAACTGAAAGGAGGTAGAGGGATGTAAAGTGAAGTTAAAGAGAGTCAGTGATAAACTGAAAGGAGGTAGAGGGATGTAAAGTGAAGTTAAAGAGAGTGAGTGATAAACTGAAAGGAGGTAGAGGGATGTAAAGAGAAGTTAAAGAGAGTGAGTGATAAAGTAAAAGGAGGTAGAGGGATGTAAAGTGAAGTTAAAGAGTGAGTGATAAACTGAAAGAAGGTAGAGGGATGTAAAGTAAAGTTAAAGAGAGTGAGTGATAAACTGAAAGGAGGTAGAGGGATGTGAAGTGAAGTTAAAGAGAGAGAGTGATAAACTGAAAGGAGGTAGAGGGATGTAAAGTGAAGTTAAAGAGAGTGAGTGATAAACTGAAAGGAGGTAGAGGGATGTAAAGTGAAGTTAAAGAGAGTGAGTGATAAACTGAAAGAAGGTAGAGGGATGTAAAGTGAAGTTAAAGAGTGAGTGATAAACTGAAAGGAGGTAGAGGGATGTAAAGTGAAGTTAAAGAGTGAGTGATAAGCTGAAAGGAGGTAGAGGGATGTAAAGTGAAGTTAAAGAGTGAGTGATAAACTGAAAGGAGGTAGAGGGATGTAAAGTGAAGTTAAAGAGAGTGAGCGATGAATTAAAAGGAGGTAGAGGGATGTAAAGTGAAGTTAAGAGAGTGATAAACTGAAAGGAGGTAGAGGGATGTAAAGTGAAGTTAAAGAGTGAGTGATAAACTGAAAGAAGGTAGAGGGATGTAAAGTAAAGTTAAAGAGAGAGAGTGATATACTGAAAGGAGGTAGAGGGATGTAAAGTGAAGTTAAAGAGAGTGAGTGATAAACTGAAAGACGGTAGAGGGATGTAAAGTGAAGTTAAACAGTGAGTGATAAACTGAAAGGAGGTAGAGGGATGTAAAGTGAAGTTAAGAGAGAGTGATAAACTGAAAGGAGGTAGAGGGATGTAAAGTGCAGTTAAAGAGTGAGTGATAAACTGAAAGGAGGTAGAGGGATATAAAGTGAAGTTAAAGTGTGAGTGATAAACTGAAAGAAGGTAGAGAGATGTAAAGTGAAGTTAAAGAGTGAGTGATAAACTGAAAGGAGGTAGAGAGATGTAAAGTGAAGTTAAGAGAGTGATAAACTGAAAGGAGGTAGAGGGATGTAAAGTGAAGTTAAAGAGTGAGTGATAAACTGAAAGAAGGTAGAGGGATGTAAAGTGAAGTTAAACAGTGAGTGATAAACTGAAAGGAGGTAAAGGGATGTAAAGTGAAGTTAAGAGAGAGTGAGTGATAAACTGAAAGACGGTAGAGGGATGTAAAGTGAAGTTAAACAGTGAGTGATAAACTGAAAGGAGGTAGAGGGATGTAAAGTGAAGTTAAGAGAGAGTGATAAACTGAAAGGAGGTAGAGGGATGTAAAGTGAAGTTAAAGAGTGAGTGATAAACTGAATGAAGGTAGAGAGATGTAAAGTGAAGTTAAAGAGTGAGTGATAAACTGAAAGGAGGTAGAGGGATGTAAAGTGAAGTTAAAGAGTGAGTGATAAACTGAAAGGAGGTAGAGGGATGTAAAGTGAAGTTAAAGAGAGTGAGTGATAAACTGAAAGGAGGTAGAGGGATATGAAGTGAAGTTAAAGAGAGTGAGTGATAAACTGAAAGGAGGTAGAGGGATATGAAGTGAAGTTAAAGAGAGTGAGTGATAAACTGAAAGGAGGTAGAGGGATGTGAAGTGAAGTTAAAGAGTGAGTGATAAACTGAAAGGAGGTAGAGGGATGTGAAGTGAAGTTAAAGAGAGTGAGTGATAAACTGAAAGGAGGTAGAGGGATATGAACTGAAGTTAAAGAGAGTGAGTGATAAACTGAAAGGAGGTAGAGGGATGTGAAGTGAAGTTAAAGAGTGAGTGATAAACTGAAAGGAGGTAGAGGGATGTAAAGTGAAGTTAAAGAGAGTGAGTGATAAACTGAAAGGAGGTAGAGGGATGTAAAGTGAAGTTAAGAGAGAGAGAGTGATAAACTGAAAGAAGGTAGAGGGATGTAAAGTGAAGTTAAGAGAGAGTGATAAACTGAAAGGAGGTAGAGGGATGTAAAGTGAAGTTAAGAGAGAGAGAGTGATAAACTGAAAGAAGGTAGAGGGATGTAAAGTGAAGTTAAAGAGAGTGAGTGATAAACTGAAAGGAGGTAGAGGGATGTAAAGTGAAGTTAAGAGAGAGTGATAAACTGAAAGGAGGTAGAGGGATGTAAAGTGAAGCTAAAGAGAGTGAGTGATAAACTGAAAGGAGGTAGAGGGATGTAAAGTGAAGTTAAGAGAGAGTGATAAACTGAAAGGAGGTAGAGGGATGTAAAGTGAAGCTAAAGAGAGTGAGTGATAAACTGAAAGGAGGTAGAGGGATGTAAAGTGAAGCTAAAGAGAGTGAGTGATAAACTGAAAGGAGGTAGAGGGATGTAAAGTGAAGTTAAGAGAGAGTGATAAACTGAAAGGAGGTAGAGGGATGTAAAGTGAAGCTAAAGAGAGAGAGTGATAAACTGAAAGGAGGTAGAGGGATGTAAAGTGAAGTTAAGAGAGAGTGATAAACTGAAAGGAGGTAGAGGGATGTAAAGTGAAGTTAAGAGAGAGTGATAAACTGAAAGGAGGTAGAGGGATGTAAAGTGTGCTGCCACTCTGTTGGAAATGTTTTCCACATCATTTCTATAACATCTTAGTGAAAGACAACAGCCAGTATTGTACGTTCATGTGGAAACAGCCTCCCACAGAGGCTTTTAGTCTCCTCTGAGTGTAGCTGTAGCCATCAGTGTTTTATCATCCTGCCTTTACACGTTCAGCAAAGTGAGCGCCAGGATCGCCGGGTCACATGACCAGAGCGCTTGACCCAGTTTTGTCCAATTAACATCGAGCAGAGCGGAGCGGCCGCCCTCTCAGCGGTCACGTTGAAACTCACGCAGCAGCTCCAGTTTTCTAAAGAGAAGAGGCGAGGCTTACAAATCAGCCCCGGCGTTTTATTTTTTTAATCAAGAAAGCTGCGATGGTTTTCTCCTAGCCTTCAGTAGTGGACCCTTTTTTTCTTATGACGCTGTTGTGGGCACATTTTTGCTACCCTACCTCTGTCAGTATTGTGAAACGTATTTATTTTTCCTCTTTTTTAAGTTTCCTTGGCAACCAGTTGAACAATAGCTGTAACGTTCCCTGTAAAAAGTAGGCCACGACTGACCACTCCTCTTCTAATGTGGAGCACGACGAACCACATGTTGCTACATGTGTCTGACAAACTGGAAACAGATTGCAGACTGGGCTTGTTTACTAATGTAGCTCCTGACATTTCGCCTTCTTTAGAAAATCATTCCTGAAATAGTTGCCATTTCCATTTTTTTCCGCGCGATATTGTTTTTTAAATCTATTTAAGTTTGAAGTCTATAACGCTGCCTTGTACCGCTTAAGGTACAGGTAACCCGTCTGGCTAACAGCTGAACTCATCTTCCAACGACAACCTGTTCTTAAAGGGGAAGTCCACCAATTTTTCAAATTTTATTTATTTGTTTACTTTGCATAATTCCGTCGCTGCAATGCAAACAAAGTAATTCCGAGCGGTTTGATGTAAAATGTTGTAGAGAAAGGTACATATTCTGTCTTTTTCACAGTGGTGGTGATAGGAACCAGGGGTCACGAAATCTATAACACAAACTATCGCCATTTTATTTACTACCGAAGACCACCAGTGAACCTCGACGTCTTTTGAGTTTTTGAATGAAATGTTGATGATGGTAGTCATAAATATGAAAAAAATAAGTTTCCTTTGTGAACTATTTTGCCATTCATTTATCTCTCCCCCAAGAATGAATTAAAATAAATGGATTAACAAGTCATTTTTGGGCAAAACGGCATCACAGAATTACTGTAAAACAACGTCTCAGACACCAGGCAGCATTTTCATAACAATATCATGTAGTAACTTCATCCTATCCTCTTATCACCAATTCTAAAAAGAACAATTCTAAGTTTCCCTAGAACAGAGCATTTAACAACAAACCACTCTGCATGATTTTGTTTACATGTTAACCATTTAATTATGTAGAAATTTGTAGAAACAAACTCGAACATAAGACAACATAATACATGTTATACCTGCGCTGATTTATGTCCAAATCCAACAATTAACAGGGAAAGATTTTGTATAATAATCACAAGAGGACCTGCAGTACCACTGAGGATAACCATGGACATTGTGTCTTAATAAACTTTAAGACCAGATATCCTAAACACTTTCTTTCATAATGGTGATTTATGTAACCTCAGATATCTCTCGATATTTATAGTAGTTGTATTAGTCAAGTTTGCTTGTCACGAATCTCTATTACACTGCAGCCTTCAAATCAAATGTTTCATCAAAGAGGATCTTGAGAAATAATGACTTATCCTATTTTGCAGGATGACAATGTTTCATGCTTAATTTAAAAATGTAATCATATTTGGTAGTCTGTTTGTTACAATGCCACCTGCATTTCTGTGTGGTTTGTGTATGTGTGGTTTGTGTGATTTTAAATTCCTGGAAGCAGATATATTTAACAGCACATGCTTGGGAGGGGAAAAAAAAAATCAATACTCCTTGCCTTGAGCACTAAGTGTGTTAAGTCGTGCACAACAACTCAGCAATGTTTTCCTTGAAACTGACACAAAACAAAAGACATTATACTTTGACAAAAAAAAGTAAACCTGAAATCAAAATAGGTTCATCAACTGAACTTTATTACTACCACAACAAAATCGGAACATATTCCCAGATAAAATAGGGAAAACACTGAAATGTATCTTTCTACTATAAATCTATGTTGTTAGGCAGAGTTTCAAATAATAAAAGCATGAAGCGAACCTGCAAATCGCACAGCAAGCCTGCTAAGACAAGTCATTTTCAGAAAATATGCACATAAGGCTTAGGGTACAACAGAGACAATTCACATGTCTACTGGAAATGCAGACAACTAAAACCACACATGCAACAGCAGATGTGTTTACATGTGTGCTACGCTTACAGTTATAAACTCCACAAAGGTTTACAACAGTAATATTGCTTTTGTTGTGTTGACAATATCAGAGTGCATGAAAATGACACATGAATGCACAATTATGTCTCACTAACACACCATGGTGGACTGTGGGATGTTTTCCATTCAAATGTAGCAGATAAGAGGACATCTAAAACAGTTTAACAATAATAAACGTCCACTGCTTGAGATTTGTTACGGACACACTGTTAACTACACTAAAAAATCTACTGTCTGTAAGTCAGTCAAAAGATACAGTTTATTTAAACCATGATTATGACCATCACAGCAGACCTTAGTGATCAGAACTCTGATAAGCTCACTTTTTCCTCTCACTGACTTTCCCATTCATATAAAAAGGGGACACGCACGCTGACTTCAAAGAGTCTTGACATTGTTTGACTGGAGAATGGGAAGGGTGTTTTTGGAGAATGGGAAGGGTGAATAGGCCTTGGCCTTTGTTTTGATCTGGATACTAAGAAAAGAGCAAAGAATAGAGTGGAATAAGGAGGGAAATTCCTGAAATGGGAGAAAAAGTAGGCAGATGGAGGAGAACAGTGCCAGATCATTTACAGTTCAACATCTGGTCCCTTCTTCAGCCTAGTGACCTGCCTTATATGTTAGGTGATGATTTTGTGAATACTTAACATTTTACACCAATCAACCATACCATTAAAACCACCCCCGTCATCCGACACTCTGTCCATTTTATCAGCTCTGCTGACCATGTAGGTACACTTTGTTGTTCTCCAGTTACAGTCCATCTGTTTCTCTGCATACTTTGTTAGACAACTTTCACTCTGTTTTTCAATGGTCTGCCAGAGTACCACCAAAGAGGAGGCATTATTTGGTTGGTGGATTATTCTTAGCACTGCAGTGACATACTGACATGGTGGTGGTTGTGTTAGTGTATGAGTGGATCAGACACAGTAGTGCTGATGGAGTTTTCAAACACCTGAGTGTCCCTGCTGGACTGAGAATAGTCCACCAACCAAACATATCCAGCCAACAGTGTCCTGTGGGAAGAGTTCTGTGACCACTGATGAAGGACTAGAAGCTAACTAACACAAACTGTGCAGCAACAGAAGAGCTACTGTTTTTGGCTTTACATTTACAAGGTGAACCAACAAGATAGGAGAATTTAATGGAGTGGACAATGAATGGACACAGCTAAGAACAAAATTGGCAATGAGTGTAGAAACAAGGAGGTGGTTTTAATGTTATGGCTGAAGGTTGTATATGTTCAGCAGATATAAAATCAGCAATTTAGCAAAAAAGTATCTAATAGGAACTGCTACATGTCGTACGTCAGTTTTTTAAACTGCGAAAACAGAGATTTTGAACAACACCTGTTGTCTGCCTAAGGCGACAAGACCTGACACACCTACTGATCATTTTCATATATTCACCACGGTTTGGTCTGGATGGATCAGAGGAAGCCCTAGGATGACCATGCTGCTGTTTTGGCAATTTATGAATGAGGCTGCTAATAATGCTAGTCACTTTTAGATATCAAGTAATAGTGATTATACCTCAAGGTTATCCACACTGAAAAACAAGCCCTGTCAAATACCTGTCAGAGAGGCCTGCTGAGCATGAAGTATTAACCAGCGCTGAAATTATACTACCTGTGAAGTTGATTTCAGTTGTATTCAGTGCACTTGTTTAGTATCTAAAACACACGATCTTCACGGAAAAGTGAGCAGGCAAAGTCAATTCTGTAATGTGTGATTTAGCCCTTTGCCTCTGGAGTGTTCTGGGTCTGATCGTTTGCTTCTGGTTCCGAAAGACCCAAAGAGTTCATCACAGGGTGAGTCCACGATGTCGTCTGAGTGACATGACTGGACAGAAAAAAAGACACACAGCACATGAAACCATATCAGTGAACAAGTAAACAGGCCTCAGTTTCCCAAGAGTTGTTCCCATAGTGTTGTTAAGGGGGTAGTTTTTTCTATTATAATTGGTGGAGCCTTACTCTTAATAGTTAGGATCACTTTAAGATGCTTTCAGAGCTGTTCAGTTGTATGTTGTTCTTCATACTATGATGCTTTTGGAAGCCAAGTCTCAATCATACCCATGACAAAAGTAAAACATTATATATTACATTTAAATATGTTTAATATTTTAACAGCACACACACACACACACACACACACACACACACACACACACATCTTCTAAGCCGCTTATCATTCTGGGCCGTGGGGAGAGCTGGAGCCTACCCCAGTAGTCATTGGGTTGAAGGCAGTATACACCATAATAATAATATCAATAATAATGTAAATGTTTAATATTCCATTTAAATATGACAAAATTGCCCACTAAAGTTTGCAAGAGAAAGGGTTTCGAGCCTAAATAGTGATGTCATACCAATATGAGTAATGTGATGTCTGCTGCTATGTTATTGCTGTGCTGAAGGGGCAGAGATACACTCTGTAACAAAGATTAAATGTGCTCAAGCACAGAGATGGAAAAGCATAGATCATTTTGTTAGATACTGAAGATGAAATGATAACCATCTGTTGCAGTTAACTATATGTGCAGTTTTAACACCAAGCAAATTCTTTCTTTGTATGATTTGTAGAAAGAAGAGTTTTTGAAGGGCATATGTCATAGAAAACTTACTCACTTTTTATTAAATAAAAGATATAAAAAGCATAATGTATGAGTATATAGGTTTGACAGGATAAGAAATCTCTGTATAAATGACGTTATGATATAAATTTACGCACTGCCATTACTCCAGAAAAAAGCAGAAAACAGCTCAAACCATTTAATTTAGCAAGTACTCCATTTACCCTCGCTGTTTGACACGCAGGCACAGTCACTAGTATTATCATTAGCTGAGGAATTCACAGCATGAACAACATTTGTAACATCAGTTGTGCTTGGACTCCTTCCCTAAGCAGATGAATCTGATGACTAAGCGTGTTAAAGGATATTTTAAAGAGACCTCAGTCAAAGGTTGGTGAACGACTGTCTTCCGGAGATATAAAATAATAATCTACTATTGTCATCATAACACCAGTATAATGTTGTCTTTGCATTTGAGACTTAATCATCTTTTTGAGCCTGTGTGTGTGATGGGTGCCACCAGTAATGCTACTTGTTTCAATTCTAACAAAATGTCTTACATGGTGCAGCTTTGAATAATCACACTTTAATATAAATACAGTATAAAGATGAAATAGCAAAGACAGTCATTTCATCACTTGTCTAAACTTACTTGATGTAGTATTTGACACCATCTGCAGTATAAGCTTCATCCCAGCCATAGGGTAAACCTGAGAGGAGAAAGATAAAATGATACCAGTTACTAACATCATTCCATTTGTTTTAAAGTTGGAAAAAAACATGTTTAGTGTGACACATTTTTATTGAGCTTCTAAACTGCCAAGTGAGATATTCCTGGCTGTAGCGTATGGTACTGGATCAAATGGGGTCAAATATGCGTATGCTGAGTGTCTCATCAAGCAAGAACACACTCTGTGGAGCCAAAACACTTATGCATCCAAGTGCTTTGTTGGGTTTTGATTTAGTGTACTGTATTGTAAGTTGAAATACTGAATTTAACGTGCCTATGTAATCTACAGTAGACAATCCTTCTACTGCCCTTTGGTTATTTTTTATCATTCAAAT
Organism: Pygocentrus nattereri; assembly: GCF_015220715.1. Classification (NCBI taxonomy): domain Eukaryota; kingdom Metazoa; phylum Chordata; class Actinopteri; order Characiformes; family Serrasalmidae; genus Pygocentrus; species Pygocentrus nattereri. Next base: position 23,773,214 of record NC_051223.1, on the reverse strand, counting down.
TCTCCATCTCATCAGCCAAAAACAGATGTCAAAAACTGTAATGCTATAATATTTTAAATCATAGCTAGTGATCACATTTACAAGAACACTTGAAACCAATGAGAAGAGTTATTCAAGCCCTGTAATGAATCCTGATGGATTTACATGGGACAGTCCTACTAAATTTAAATCCCTGCCAGAACATGATCCTGAAATGCCCTCTGTCAGGAAGCCCAGCACCTATCAGTTTATATCTGTCAGTGCACACAATGGACTGACACAGTTCTGTAATAGATTTCTCACCTACAGTAGGAAGAAACTTGATATTATACAAAGCAAGTACTTAATAATCAAAAGTGTCCAGTGGGTTAAAGGGGAACTCCAGCAATTTCTCGAAAGTTCTGCATAATTCAGTTGCTAAGTTCTATAAAACATCACTCGAAGTGTTTGATGTGAAATGGTTCAAAGTACAAAAACATACTGGATCATATTTTCTTTACAGTGGTGGTGACAGGAACCAGGGTTCACTATGCCTACACTGTATAGCACTGTAGTACTGTAGCACTGTATATAGCATGCATTTATTCTTAACCAAGTCAGAGTTTTTATATGTAATGTTTATTGATTACTATATAGTTTCTTGATTACTATTTTTCTGTACAATGCCTTGCATGTTAAAAATACAAACTTCTCAAAATTATTTTAAAAGAGTCTCTGAGGCATCAAGCAGCACATTTGTAACCATATCTTATGTCATATGTTTAGTGAGGTAGCTTTTAGAGGCACAAAATGCTTCAGACGTCTGGTTCCTATCGCCTTCACTGAGAACAATTCCAACTCTGTAAGTATTTCTACAACAGAGCATTTGACACCAAATCACTCTGAATGCTTTGTTTATATTTTAACATTCTGTTTATGCAGAAATTTTGAAGAAAATGGTGGAATTCTCCATTATGACACTGCATACACACATACAATATATTTTTTAAATGTAATTTATCAACTATCTACAAACGTATCTAATGAAAACCTAAACATAACATACTCTCAGAAATGCTCTAGTATTTTATGAAATAAATGCTTAAGGTACTGACAGATTTTTTTGTACTGGATTTTTAGGATAAACAACACAAAATTAAACATGATCCTTAATTCTTAAAGCTAATGATGCCACTGTTTAACCTTCACAGTAGGCTTATGGCATTGTTTTGGATAGTCTAGCATTAGTGAGCAACAGGAGGTTGTTCAAAGCTGGAGCCCTGTGGGGCTTGGCTGCGGATGCATGAAGCCATCACGTCAGAGCAGCTCATCACAAGGCCAGAAAACTCAACCAACCCTTTGTTTACTAGGGACTTTACTCCAATAGCTATGATGGGACTCTTGATTTCTTGGAAAAGAAGAAATAAACTGCTTCAAATATGAGTGTGTTAGGTTAGGGGGAATCCTACGAGCTACTCAACAATTTTCAGTTGTTCTGTTCTCCTTTGGCAGGGTGAATAAAATGAATTGGCTTCAAATGAATTCTGGCTTACAATTGTACTAAAACCTTAAGAATTTAATGAATAAACAAATACATTAAAAAGTTATTCCTCTGATATGCAGATCTGTTAGAATTTGATCAGGGCTCTCTTTGTGCCACTATATTGATGAGTCATTGAATAATCTACAACCACTCACATGGCTGGCACAATACTCATCACGTGGAAACCCATTCACTGCCCCTCTCAAGCTAAGGTTACCCTCTTTTGCCTTAGAGGGTGAAAAGAGGGTGGCAGGCCATGTGCAACTCCAAAAACAGAGACTCACCCCCCCTCCTTCCGTCCAGTGAAGAGCACTCAGCTGAAACGTGAGCATCATTAGCTGAGAGGTCACATGGAGAGTAGCATGTGAGACATGTCTCTCCGTCCTTCTATCTCTCCTGATCCTCTAGCTCCTCTCTGATCATCTTTTTCCCCTCCCCACACTCCTTCACTGGATCTCTGTCATCATCCTCTCTCGTCCACCTACATCCCTCTCTTCCCTCAGTCTATTAAGGTGAGGACATTCATTGCATGAATGAAGGGCTACAAATTATTCTATTGTCAAAATTAATTTTGAAATGTTTACTTATTTGTTGTTTAAAATAAGTTGCAATGTTGAGATATGTCATTATTATGATTGGAATGTACTTAAATGCAGTTACAGACTGTGTTTTTATGGAGTAAAAGGCCCAAAACACACCCCAAGTACAAAAAACGTACAGGACTTCCTTTATAAAGTGAACAACATACCAAGATGTGTTAAACAACAAGATAGTGAAATAAATGTAATAAGTCAAATAAATATAATAATTTTATAACATCAAAATTACAAGTTACTTAATGGAAACAATGAAATGTTAAGTCAAAACAATAAGATTGTATCTTAAAATGACACATAACTAATTTAAAATAATGAGCTATTAAGTTGCAATAATGAGATAATTTGAAATAATAAGTTAGTAATTTGAGTATTAAGTTGAGATAACAAGATATAAATTCAAAATTGTGACATCAATATCTTGCTCACAATCCAGGCCTTTGTATAAATTACACTATGTAACACAAATTTTGTTCCCAGCTTTTTAATGTTATATTCCAATTGCTTATGTCTAAAACAAATTAAAAATTGCTTACATTCATCATAAACTTTGCTTTTCTGACCACGGCAACGGAAATTATGAATTTTTATTATAGAAACAGACGATCTTCTCATTTATACAGTCAGACTAAGAACACTATAGGCATTGCAAATTTACACAGAGTACCAAAAACTGTTCAGAAGTGTGTGGTTTTCCGAGATTTACGACTATACTGCAAATCAGATTCACGAATCAATCCCCAAATATAGTCGCCCATCATGTTCTCGTTATATTGTCTTTGGTAACGGCATTCAAAGTTCATAATGTCCCGGTGGAAGCGCTCGCGTTGCTCCTCTGAATAAGCTCCCATGTTCTCTTTGAACTTATCAAGATGAGCATCAAGGATATGGATTTTGAGTGACATCCTGCAGCCCATTGCAGCATAGTTCTTTATCAAAGTCTGGACCAGTTGTACATAGTTTTCATCTTTATGATTGCCTAGGAAGCCGCGAACCACTGCGACAAAACTGTTCCAAGCCGCTCTGTCCTTCCTATTCAGCTTCTTGGGAAATTCACTGCACTCTATGATCTTCTTGATTTGTGGTCCGACGAAGACACCAGCTTTGATCTTTGCTTCAGACAGCTTAGGGAAAAGATCTTGGAGGTAATTGAAAGCTCTCAACTCCTTATCTAGAGCCCTGACAAATTGTTTTATGAGCCCCAACTTGATGTGTAGTGGTGGCATCAGCACCTTGCGTGGGTCCACCAGTGGCTCCCACTTTACATTGTTCTTCCCCACAGAAAAAACTTGGTGACACTTCCTCTGTCCTGTGACTTGGATGCTTTCATCTAATAAGTTCCATTGCTTGAGCCTTGATGTCAGAAGCTCAGCGTTGGACTTGGTGAGACCAAGGTCTCTGATCAGATCGTTGAGGTCTTTTTGGTTAGGGTAGTATGGCTTCCGCTCCTCATCTGCACATGAAGAGAAATCGTGATCTTCAACATCTTCCTGGGTGTCTGACCTGCTGCTTTCTTCTGAAGGTGGTGTTGCTCTGTCTGGAAGTGTTGGTACAGGAAGTTCAGGGCAGTGTGGTACTGGGGCAATAGATGAAGGAATGTCAGGATACGTTACAGGCGTTGCATTTTTGCCAGTGTGACGTTTGGAAGGGTCCACAATGCAGAAGTAGCAATTTGTTGACTGATCAGTCGGTTCACGCCAAATTCTTGGGACAGCAAAATGCATGGCTCTCTTCTCTCCCCTGTACCAACCTATAAGCAAACAAAATAAAATTTGGATTGAGAATTTGATTTAGGCCTATTTCACACTAATGACTAGTGGTATGTGCGATATTAACACAGTTTGAAATCTGTTATATATCAAACAATAAAATATATCTGTATATATTTGATATATTTAACTACAACATGTGAAAAGGTGTTAATTAAAGCTCTTTTAAACTTTAACTGATTTAAAAATTTTGCAAAATAAAAATTTAAATCTGCTATTTAAGAGAGTATCATTTATCCGCTTACCTTCAAGAGTTTTCTTGCAGTGCTCACATGTGAAATGAGGAGCCCATGGTTTGTCTTGGTCACCAACAGGCATGCCGAAGTATGCTTTGTAGGCCTCACACATCTTAGCAGATGCTTCCACAGAGTACTTTTTCACTCTTGTCTTTGTAAAATGGCCACATACATAGCAAAATGCATCTGCTGGATGTATGCAACCTCTTGATGCCATCTAAATTGACTAAGTTGCTGTGTACTGTAAGGAAAAAGGAAGTCTCTCCAAACTCGATAAAAATGGTCAATCTTTATTCCATGCAGTATCAAAGTACAAGAGTGTACTGAGGATTCAGCAGAGCAAGACTGATCACCCGGTAGCAGAGTAACACACAATATATACATTTGAAAGTAGTGGTCCTTCCTAAGCTCCTCCTGTAATGGGTGTGGGGTGAAGTGTGAATTATCAGAATCTGAATAGGTAAATTCCCCTTTGTCTGTGATGGCTGTTGCCCACTTACTATGCAATCCCAATCAATTAGATCATGTCTCTCCGTCTCTCAGGAAGGGCTATAGTGGCCCTATATAACTGTAGTTATACAGCTACCTACAATTCTGTACAATTTCTGTACAGGTAGCAATTTAGAGCAAAGCTCTTTAAAATTATGTCGACCTTTATTAACATGAGATATTCTGAAGTAATGACAAGCACTTTTGTAAGTCGCTCTGGATAAGAGCGTCTGCTAAATGTAAATGTAAATGTAAATGTACAGTCCCAGAAAGTTCTAGATAATTCTGGACAGTTCTAGAAACTTCTTGATAGTTCTCACAATTCCAGAAGCTTCTTAAGTATCTTGAAATATGGCGAATATCCTTAAAAATAGATCAATTTCAAAATATCATTGTGCTGACCACAAAAGCAAAGTTTACAGGGAATAATAACTTTTTTCTATTCATTTAGGGTACAAACAATCAGGAAAACACACTTAACAACTGGGAAAAAATTTTTTTTTGAAAATTTTTACATGGTGTTATCTTAGACATATAATTGTTCATTTTAAAGACATGTTCTATTGGCAGAGGTAGTTGTCTGTGGATCGACAAAAGAAAAAGAAAATACATACTGGCCATGTTCATGACTCAAGGCTAAGACCATTCAAGCTGAAGTAGTCTTTTCTTTAGGCAGACTTGGATGTAAGCTTTGTTTGCTTGCTCATCGATCAACCTGTAGAACATGACAAACCAAGCAAGTCTGCACAGAGGCATGTTAACCAGCCTATTCAAAATAGAATCGTTCATCAAAAGACATTACATTGCATTTCATAAAGGAGCCAGAAAGGGTTCTTTGCCTGATGCCACTGAAGGAAATTTTTAGGCTTCTTAAAGAATTTCTCACTAGATGGTTCATGTAGCAGAAACTTTTTACAGTTTAAAGAACTTCCATATAAGGTCAAGGTTCTTGGAAGAACCCCTTAATTAATAATAAACTTTTACATTTATAGGGAACTTCATACATACAAAAGGTTCTTCATATTTACAGCTAATTTCCAAACATGGTTCTTTAGGGAACTAAAATGAAAGAACTCCTTTTTAAAAGAGTGTATTTTTCTTCATACAAACACACACACACACACACACATTTCTAAGCCGCTTATCCTTCTGGTTCGGGGGAGCAGGAGCCTATCCCAGCAGTCATTGGGTGGTAGGCAAGAGATGCCCTGGACAGGTCACCAGTTCATCGCAGGGCGCACATATGTGTGTTTGTGTGTGTGTGTGTGTGTGTGTGTGTATATATATATATATATACATAAACAAAATTAACTGTATGTGTATCTAATCTATGCATACACTATAAAATATAATATAATAAACCTAACAGGTTCTGAAAACATCATTTGATCATTTTCTATTTACATTAAAAGTCCCTAAGTGATTCATGTCAATAAGCTAATTATGTATCCCCTTGTGGAAAAAGAGCTATAATTCACTGAAAAAGCAGGGGTATGATGTGATATCTGTTACTTGCTTTTTTCATGATCCTGTTCTAAGTTACTCTAAACCTCAGTTCAGCCAGTCAGCAAGTCATCTTACAGGAGGTTACATGTAATTAGGTCACGATAACGGCAACAGCTACAACAAAACCAAGCAGTGGTACAGAAACACTCATCTCTAAACCTCATGCTGATTTAAGTAAGAGGGTTCTGTTCACTAAAAGGGCCTGTATCACCAAAACACTGAAATATATATACACTGCTCAAAAAAATAGAGGGAACACTCAAATAACACATCCTAGATCTGAATGAATGAAATATTCTCATTGAATACTTTGTTCTGTACAAAGTTGAATGTGCTGACAACAGAATCAGACAAAAATCATCAATGGAAATCAAATTTATTAACCAATGGAGGCCTGGATTTGTCACACACAAAATTAAAGTGGAAAAACACACGACAGGCTGATCCAACTTTGATGGAATGTCCTTAAAACAAGTCAAAATGAGGTTCAGTATTGTGTGTGGCCTCCACGTGCCTGTATGACCTCCCTACAATGCCTGGGCATGCTCCTGATGAGGTGGCAGATGATCTCCTGAGGGATCTCCTCCCAGACCTGGACTAAAGCATCCGCCAACTCCTGGACAGTCTGTGGTTCAACGTGGCGTTGGTGGATGGAGCGAGACGTGATGTCCCAGATGTGCTCAATCAGATTCAGGTCTGGGGAACGGGCGGGCCAGTCCATAGCTTCAATGCCTTCATCTTGCAGGCACTGCTGACACACTCCAGCCACATGAGGTCTAGCATTGTCCTGCATTAGGAGGAACCCAGGGCAAACCGCACCAGCATATGGTCTCACAAGGGGTCTGAGGATCTCATCTCGGTACCTAATGGCAGTCAGGCTACCTCTGGCGAGCACATGGAGGGCTGTGCGGCCCTCCAAAGAAATGCCACCCCACACCATTACTGACCCACTGCCAAACCAGTCATGCTGAAGGATGTTGCAGGCAGCAGATCGCTCTCCACGGCGTCTCCAGACTCTGTCACGTCTGTCACATGTGCTCAGTGTGAACCTGCTTTCATCTGTGAAGAGCACAGGGCACCAGCGGTGAATTTGACAATCCTGGTGTTCTCTGGCAAATGCCAAGCATCCTGCACGGTGTTGGGCTGTGAGCACAACCCCCATCTGTGGACGTCGGGCCCTCATACCATCCTCATGGAGTTGGTTTCTAACCGTTTGTGCAGACACATGCACATTTGTGGCCTGCTGGAGGTCATTTTGCAGGGCTCTGGCAGTGCTGCTCCTGTTCCTCCTTGCACAAAGGTGGAGGTAGCGGTCCTGCTGCTGGGTTGTTGCCCTCCTATGGCCTCCTCCACGTCTCCTGGTGTACTGGCTCATCTCCTGGTAGTGCCTCCAGCCTCTGGACACTACACTGGTCTGTGGTCCCCACCTGCAGAACCACTCCTTTATTGAGTGTGTCTTGCTAATTGCCAATACTTTCCACCTGTTGTCTATTCCATTTGCACAACAGCTGTGAAATTGATTGTCAATCAGTGTTGCTTCCTAAGTGGACAGTTTGATTTCACAGAAGTTTGATTTACTTGGAGTTATATTGTGTTGTTTAAGTGTTCCCTTTATTTTTTTGAGCAGTGTATATTATTTTAGATCAAAGCGTTTGATGTAGTATGTAAACACTCCCAAGCCCATTCAGTTCATATATAGAAACTAAGCTGCAAACAAAGCCTGTTGTAAATACACTATTTTTTGTGATGTCATGCAAACCATTAAAATACATAAATAATATATAGCACAGGCCCTTTAATAATCGTTGCCTTTCCGCTAAGCCTCATTTGACTGTGTATATGAGTGTGATGTGGGAAAGAAACAATTTGGAGTAGTTAATCAAAAAAGTAATCTCAAAATACAAATTACTTCTCTCAAACTACTTTACTTCCTAGAAAACGTAATCTAATTTTTCTCACTACTTTACTTCTATGTTACTCTCTAAAATCCATACACATCTGTACCAATTAGCAATACAGGAGTAACCAGTAGTCCTTTTTAGTAATTTATTTATTAATTATTATTTATTATAAAGAAATAATAAATCCATGTAAATATTATGTAAAAGACTCACAATCTCTGCCTTTGGACAAGACACAGCCAGTAATGTTTTATGAAAATTATGCACAACTACTTCACAATAGCTAGACTCTAGCCAGTAGAAATGGTCCAAAAACAGCTGATTATACTCTACACGAATATATAGATCCTTTGACAGAGTGCTTGAAAAATGTATGGTGTTTCCTGAACTCTCACTACGCTGATCACATTCACAATCAGGGTCACTGAGTCAGCAGTCTCGGGTAGCACATGCATGTTATGTATCAGACATCAATAATCTATTTAGAGGACATGTATGTTTGAAATGAATTACGTGTTATTAAAACATTTCTCTTAGAGAAACGAGTAACAAAATTCTTATTAACTTATCAAGTGTAATGTGATTAGAAGAATTAAAAATGGCATGTGGTATACTCAGGAGTTTTACTGTCATATGCACAGCAGAGTACGCTACTCTTTTATAGGAAAAAGTAATCACTTTACTGTAATGAGTTACTCTGGTCTACGTTACAAAGTGTTGAACATACTTTGCAAATAATGTGGCAATTAATTTAGTAGCATCTTCAACTTGTATTGCCATTCATGCTCCCTAACTGATGTGGCCAATACAGCAGTAGTTATGTGTAGAATGCTATCAATGTTTAAACTAGTATAAAATGCAGAATTTGATAAAAACAGTTGCCTTCAGTCATTCAATTGGCTCCAACTTCACACAAACAGCCCCAGGCAATCAGTCTCCTAAAACACTTGAGTGAGTGGCAGCCTACATCACGCTTTCCATACCGTGGAGTTAATCCAATAATGAACTATCTAGACCATTTCTCTTTTTCGTGTAATAAACCTCCCTCTTTCTTTAACTTGACACTGCTGTCTGTGTGTAACATGGCTCTACCCTACAGCACGCTACATGATATAACAATGCTTTTGAAGAACCTGACAGACAATTGCTTTTTCAGAGCTTTGTATCCAGGCAACGATTGCAGCAGTGAGGTGAATCAGGCCCAGTGGGCTCTTTTACCAGCAAATGCACCTTAGATTGCATTTCCTTATTGGGCTGACCTAATTCTTTTCACTCTATACACCAAAACAAGATTATTTTTCCTGATTAGGTTATACTATACCCTGCAATATGTTCCATGGACGTGCTACATTAGAATGATTATTCGGATAGTTTGACTGAAATATTATTTACACACAAGAACCACCTGTACTCCTTCTATATGACTATAGATGAAAACACATGTATGGACTAATACATAATATGGACAAAATATCTGTGAAGATTGTATGACCATAGTAACTTGGGATACTGTTATTTTCATGATGATTTAGATGATTTAAGCCTATGAAACGCCCCTAGAATCCAACCCTAGTCATTGTGCTTGAGAAAAATGATGTCAAAAGGCCTAAACAGATGTCTCTGCAAATAGCAAGGACATTTTTGGGACTGCAACAACAGAGGCTTTCACACAACAGTGCCACAAGACCAGAACCTCTGTATGTAGTAGAATAGACATGTACCCTGTGGAAGAGACATCTTCCTATTTTAGCATTTCATTTTCATTTAATTTAATTTCAGTTTTAATCAGCATTAATTTAATATAGTACAAATTGTAATCTTTGATTATGTTGTATAACATTTAAAGAGAAAACAATTATTCATGATTTGGCTGAGGTAGACTAGGTTACAGGTTGGTAGGTTCAAGTACATTTGCTTAGTGTCAGAATTTTCTTCAAGGAAGACTGCTTATGTTCCTGCTCACTATACTACTGAAAGTGGCTATGGAGTTTACCAGTGTTTACATCAGCAGGCCAAATATTGCTTCCTTTCTAATCAGAAAACAACTAGCAAGCCAACTAGTAAACTAATTTCTATGGTTTTGCTACATTCCTGGCTGCACACATTATTAGAAATACAGTTGTGAGAAAATCTGTGAAACTGTTTGGATTTCTGCATGAACGACTCCTATATTTTTATTATATTATATATAATAATTTAATTGGAAAATCTTTATCTAATTGAAAGTCACCTTGTCTGTCTGTGATCTAAAACTATTCTGTTTATTGGTCTCTCAGGCTGACCAGGTCCTGAGATAGTAAAGCAGCACCACACCATTGAACTCCCTCCATCATGCTTTGTATAGATGGCAATTAGGTTTTTGTAATTGTATGCAGTGTTTTTATTTCCTCCAAACATCAATCTGCGTACATTTGCCAATAATTTCAGCTTTTGTCTCACCTGACCGCAGGAAATTGTTCCTGTTGTGATGTGAAACATTTAGGTAATTCTTAGAATATCTTTAGCAAACTTGAATGAACCAGCAGTGTTTGTTTGTTTTAGAGTGGTTTCCTCTGTGGTAATCTCTCATGAACTCTCATGAACTTGTCCAGTGTCTGTCTTATGACTCATTAACAGATATTATGTTTGAAGATTACAGGGAAAATGTTTTCACAGATCTTTTGTAGATTAGGGTGAATAGCCACAAAGCAGAAATTCTTCCATTTGTAAATTGTCTGCCATGCTTGGACATTTGATTGTGCTTTTGATGGTGGGTTGCTCTACCTATTCATAAACTCTTGAACTAAATCAAGAAGCTGTGTTAATGCTATGAAAACTACTGGTGAACTACAGAACACATATTATGAAGTGGCAAAAAAAGTTCAATTTACAAAGAAAGTTTTCCTTTCAACAAAAAGTGGACATATCTTTGTAGCCACGTAGAAACGTTTTCCAAAATATTTGAACATTAATGGCTGGTTAGGCTTAAGAAGTCTAATAGGGCCTCTAAGAAGGCTACAAATGAGGCCTCACATTAGAGCAATGGCATGCTTCATTAGAGGAATTTTATAAAGGGAAAGGTGATTTTCTGCTGGATTTGACTGCAGTGGGCAAAAACATAAACTGTCAAATCACTTACAGTCCACTTCCAAAATGGCTCTAACAGTGCGAGTGAGCTCTTTGGCTTCCAAGGCAAGTGTTGAGGCCGTCCTGGACATTTTCTTCCCACCTCGTGAAGCCAGAGCTTGAGACAGAGCAGCAAGCTTTGGCTCACTCTGAGAACTGAAAGAGAAGAAATACATACAATACACCTGTGACCAAAGACCATGTAGAGACTTGGTCAGATAAATATGGCAAAAAGAAGTTCAATTTTGCAATAGATTGATCTTAATTCAGGTATGCTATTTGGTACAGAGACTTACTTAATCTTAAATAATATACCTTGTCTTGCCTTATGATGCTCACAAATAAAACTTCAGCAGCCTATAAGCTAGTCATGTTCTGAGTGCAACTGTTGTTATTCACCCTTTGACTTTCCTACATGACTTATTCACCTTTTTGACAGTTTATACTGATCCTGCCCTAGCAGTTCAATAATAATTTGTCTTACATGCTTCGATAAACTTCAACACACATTTTTTATAGCATCCTGATATGATACTTTGTCTTTAGTTTAGAAATGTTCAGCAAATTAGCAGTGAGAGGCACTACAGACAACCATGTATTTGGACAACACAACACAAAACATGGAATTGAAGCTAACAGAATAAAATCTTAGCTGCTATAATTTACATGATGTAAACATGTTAGAAGAGCATTCATATTGGGACCATCTCTCTTACTTCACATTAGCCTACATCAAATCTGTAGTTTTTTTAGAAATTGTCAGTTTGGAAAAGTCACTTTTTGCAGCCTTTTAACAATACAGATTTTATAATGTTTTGACTTGTTACAAAAGCTGTCCTGATGTACTTTCCCTTTGACCCAAAATGAACAAAGCATGCTGAGCAGGGGGCAGGAGAGCCCAGCATGACACTTAACACAGAAAAGGTTTTGGGGAAGGGGATTCGTGTGCTCAGACCCACTGACATGGATAAAGTGTTACGAAAAAAAAAAAAAAAACAAGGATTGCACAATCTCCAGACTTCCAGGTCATTGAGAGAAACTGTTTGAAACAGTTCTCACCAGAAGAAATTAGGTAGCCTGTATGCATTCAAGGCATATGTAACTTTATAATAAGCTGCTGATACCATAATTTTTTTTGTATTTTATTTGTAACCTGTATTATGTTAAAATAGCTAATTTTCTTTTACTGCTTTGTTGTTTATTTTGTTACGGCACATTTTACATCATCAGTGTAATGTTGGACTCGCGCAAGTTTGACTAATTATGACAGTGTGAGAACTGGAGAACTGGAGCTCTGCACCTTTTTTTCCATGAAGAACAGTCAACAGATTAGTGACTTGCTTTTGCAAATGTAAAAGTTTTAACCTGTAGGATCTCCCATTCACTCATTAAGTATCAGAATAGATAAACTCAGTCATAAATAATAAGCATTCTGGAGTAGAAACAGTTACATGTGATTTTTTATTGAACTAAAACACACATTAATGAACAGACATAGTGGCCATTAGAGCCAGCAGGGGCGATCATTAGAGAAAGCAAGGTCTCTCCATTCTGTTCAGCCAACAGAGTGTGAAGAGCAAGACAGCAGGTGTCCGTGCTGATTGGACCTTAACAAAACCACCTCCAGGCTAAGCTGATGCACTGACTTCTGATCATTATCCACACCTGCTTTCTGTCCTGAATTTACATTCTACCACAGAACTTTTGCATTATTAAATGTCCAAAGAAAACAAAAAGACAGTTTATATCAATTTCTACAGTCAAAATATGCTCTAACAGAAACATGGCCAAACTGCTGTCATTCACTCTACACTATCTGACCCTATTCCCACTGGCTTTTTGGATAATAAGCTATACTCTACAGATCCTTAGGCTGCATCTGACCAGATGGTAAGTGAATTTCACAGCTACTACATCTTTACTTGCAGGGTTTATTAGCTGTAGACATAAGACATAACATAAGAGTGGAAACCCTCTCTTACCTATGAGTCCGTAAAGATCCTTGGTGCTCAATTAGGAAGTCTTGGATGACCTAGGAGTGTTAAAAAACAAACTAAATTACTAGATTAATAAATTAATAGATTAATAAGGTTCATAATAATAAGGATACTGTACATTTTGTGTTGTGGGGACTGGTTAAATTACATGTTTTGTTGATGTTCTCAGTGAAAATAAGTTAATACAACCTCTACAGTAGCGTGTTCTCTACAGTAGTGTGTTCTGTACAGTAGTATGTCCTCTACAGTAATGTGTTCTCTATAGAAGTGTGTTCCCTACAGTAGTGTGTTCTGTACAGTAGTATGTCCTCTACAGTAGTGTGTTCTCTACAGTAGTGTGTCCTCTACAGGGAACACACTATTGCACATTTGAACAATTACTGTGTATTTGAAGAAATTAACATACTAGAAAAAAATAAAACATGAAATGTGGCCTGTGCAAAAGTTATGACACTTTAAATTTTTATATTTATAAAATGTATTCTATATTTCCATGTGATAAAATCAGAAAGTAGTTTGCTCCATAATTTATTATTTATTTATTTTTGCATAATTTGAAAACTCTAGTTGCTCTGTACAGGAAAAGGCTTAGGCACATGAGCAAATTGCTTAAACCATTTATCTCAGCAGTAAGTGGGATTTTGCCAGTAAAAACACTAAAAAACATAATAAAAAATACAAGTAAAGCAAAGAGTTGCCACAAGGAGAGCTCTGTAAATATTTATTAATTAAATATTTATTAATTATTGTATTACACTATTATGCATATTTATTCTTATCTGAGCAAATAAAAGCTTACAGGACAAATAAAGAACTCTTTCAATATGATTTTCTTGGGTGCCTAAGACTTTTGCATAATCCTGTCTATACTTTATAGACCTATAATCAACATTTAAGCTTCAACTTAACTCAAAACGAATATTTTAAGAACTTTCGTCGAATATTAAAAATACCCTCCCAAACAGTATGATATTAATTCTTATATCCTATTAAGAACCTTTAACTGCCAGACTGAATGCTGAATTAAAAATAGCCAGTTTAGCTCTGATTCAGTTCTGACTCAGAACAAGTTAAGTAACTGAACAAAGGGCGATGGAGGCTTTCTAAAACATGATCTACATGAGTGATGCCGAGGCAGTGGTAAAGTGCTTCCCACTGACAACTACAACGTGGCTGGCTCTAATGGTCTGTCAAAAAATTATTAGGTGCACGTATCTGCCTTTTCACATTATTCAGAAAAAATTCTCAAGTAGTGGTGAAAAGATAACACTTAGACAATATAGGCCCCTACCTTTGGTCTAGGGTTAACATTGAGGAAATCCTTTACAAATCGCATGGTTGGTACTTTGTAAGAGAACTTTTAATAATAAATAGAGCTCTTTTACAGGGATCAGCTATAGTACCATATGATCTGATATCTCACTGTTTTTTACCCCAGCACACAAAGTCAGCAATGCAAGCCCTTTTGAAGATGTGTTTCTGATTGCACGTCTCACTGAAATACATACCTCAACAAAGCGCATAAGTTTGCCAGTAGAAACCTCAAAGCCTTTCCTTGCAGCTTCACTCTTTCGTAACTGACACTCAAGCAACGCAATCCTCTTCTTCATTTCTTGCTCCTCCTGTATGAATATTGCAGTTAATACAAGGTCTCACTTGTTAACATCATTTAATGATCTAATACGCCTAGGTAAAATGAAAGTTAAGTTTTTATTTGGCCCATTAAAAATATACTGAGCTAAATCAAAATCAAACTACTCATGCTGAGTATGTAAGTTATGAATTGTGCTACTATTTCACTATTTATTTTGACTTCAATGGAATCTGGACATGGCAATTTATTTGATGACCTGAGCTTGTTCTCTTCAGCAACATGAAATCCTCCTTTCAATGATTTAACAAAAATATTTGACATGCCGAATGACAGTTCCATAATTACAGAAAAGGAAATAAGGTTCTTCTATGACCTGTGAGGTTGCTAGCCAGAATTTTCAAAAATAACTTCATCAGCCCACGTCACCCTGCAAGATCACGTTAAAGCCTTCGCTGCACATCAGCCCAGTTACTGAATAATACAAAGCAAACAGTGACCTACTTTTAGCAGTACAGGAGGGAGTGAAAACCTGAGCTGGATTTGAGCAGGGAAGGGGGAGTGGGACTGAGAACGGGCTAATGCCTTTGCTTTACGGGATGGGAAACTACCTTTCTTAATGAATACCTTGGGCTTTTCATTTCTCTGAGATTTCATCTCTGCTATTTCTTCCTCCAAAAGGTGGATGACTTCTTCGTAGTCCATCTCCATTCCCCGCGCCTGCTTCTGAGCAGCCTCAGCCAGGTGGATCTGCGCCTGCAGAGCTCTGCTCTCATCCACCGCAGCTTTTGCTTCCTGCAGCAGCATAGTCAGAGTTAGAGAAGCACTAATGAGAATGCACATACAGTAGAGTTGTACAGTGCTGAGGGGCTCTCCCAGCACAGCAAAGTCAGCGTACTGCCAGAGAAATGTCTGACTAGCTCTCCCTTTTGCTCTCATTCTTCACATGCTCACAGCATGACCAAGCACTGCTCTAGATCAGCTTAAAGTCATGCAGTCACCTTTGCTACTGTGTGTATGGGCTTTGAATTTTTGGGCCTGTGCAAACATGTTTCCTTAAAGTCCATTTAACCTATAGAGAATAAACAGAGTGGGTGTAGACAGGCGTGGGAAGGAACCACACCTGAAAAACAAGCCGTTACATAATGTGGTGAGTGATATATACCTGGGCCTTGATGAAAACCAGGGCTGCATCGAATACTTTTCACCACAGCATCAGTCAACAGAAACCAGACAAAGGGAAGGCAACCAGGTCAGGGTAATTACGAAGCAGTGAAGTATCACAGCACTGAATAATGGACAGGTGACACCATATTCTCGAATCATTTTACTTCCCAAAGCAAGATTTAAATAAACTATAAACCTCTGCCCATCTGACCCACACCTATCACACTTTGTGGGATATGTAGCTACACATGTAGTTGAATGTGCACTTTTTTTGGGGGTGTCTTTGTTAAAATTTAGTAAGAAAATAAAATACAGATATTTTAGCACAGGAGCCATGCAAGCAAAAAAAAAAAAAAAAAAGCAAGCAAAATTTATTTATATAGCGCTTTTTACAACAGATGTTGTCACAAAGCAGCTTTACAGAACAATCAGTATTACAGAAAGAAAAGAAAAGAAAAGAAAAGAAAAGAAAAGAAAAGCAGCAGCCATGCGTCACCTAAACATTCTGAATTTCTGGAGTACAATAAATACGTCACCAAACATAGGTTTGAAATATTGGTTGAATCTAAACAAGTGTCCCATGGCATTTTTTAACAAATATCTGCTGACACCTATATGATTCTGATATCACTGTGCATCCCTACTGTGTAGTCAGGAGTTGAGAGGTTAGGTTTCTGAATGTGCTGAAGCACTTACCAGTGCTGTGCCACCAGTAGTTTGAGAAGGTCATCAAAAGCTATTCATAAAATAATATGAAATTTTTGTATGGTTGTCCACAAGTGAAGAAGTAAATGGCACTAAAAATCTCTGCAAAACTTGAAAAAAAAAACAGTTGCCTATGAATCGCAAAACAAAAGAAAGCTTTACTATGCCATCCATTTAGCAACGCCATGGTATGCCTTGGATACCAAGCAAAAAAGACTGACAAAAAATTACACTGTTATCCTTATATTTTCATAAACTTTTACTTCTGAGACCATAATTCCCAATTCCCAATTTTCAAATCTATCCAGGAATAAAGCTCATTATTCATTTCTTTTTAAGTGGACTGAAAACAGATGGTTTAACAATGCCCCTTTGTAACAGCTTATTATTTAAATCACAGTTTCACACCATTTCAGACAATCATCTCTTCAAGTGTGTGAAACATAGTATGTTCATTTCATTAAGAGGTTATGGCTTTGATTATGGATAATGTAATAAGAACTAAGAAATGAATCTTTTAGACCTATTTTATTATTGGTTCAGGCCCTGTACCAATTCTTACCTCAGAGTTGCCTATGCTAAAACACAAATGTACCCTGAAAAACTGCTTAGTATTATCAAACGTCTAGGCTACACAAGGACTATAACCAGACTATTTACAAAAGCCTGATTATATTAGTCAACAGCTAGTAGGCTAAGGCAAATATAACTGATATCCAGAGTGTTATGCTATGAAAGAAAAAATGAAAGATGGAATTCATATTTAATTGTCTTTTACTCTAGGACTCTTTTTATATAGCTGTAAATGATAATTTAGCAATGTAGCAGTGCATTGCATCTCAAATACTCTTCACACAAGCTCACATCACACTAAAAGACTCAAATGGAGACACCTCATCCATAATCCTCATGGCCAGTCTCATCTCACGCAGTTCATGGCTCCTCCTCACACCTTTCAGTGCGCCATGCTTGTGGTGCGATGCGTGGATGGCCCCATCGCCTGCACACTCATCTCCAAAGGAAAGGCTTAAAAGCCTGCTGTTCCTCGGCTGTGCAGCCAGTCTGCCTACCTGTTACTCTAATGGCATATATAGCACAGCAAGAGTGGGCGGGGGGTGAAGAGAGCAGAACGGATTCAGAGAGGCAGATCCAGGCTTGAAAGAAGCATGAGCTTAAAAAAAAGCCTTGATTCCACAAGGCTGGGCTTTCAGCGCTCCCGTTTGGTTGCTGTTGCTCTGAACTTGGTAAGTAATGGAGCTCAGTGTGGTGCTGACACCACAAATCAAAGCTACTGTGTGCAGCATGGAGAGAGAGCAGAGAGGGGTAGCCTAGACCCTATCACCAGACAAGATGTCAAATGGATCCAAGAGTTAAAATTCAGACCTTTGTCAAAAATGGCTGAATTAAAAAATTTGCAAAGCTCTTAGCAGATCAAATGCATTTTTCATAAACATGCATAAATGTTTTTTTCGGCTGAGGTCAATCACAAGCTGAATGGAAACACTAGCACAAGGATAAGAGAGATGAAAAATCTCTTCCTAAGGATACCAAACAGCGCTCAAAAAGTGCCACAGGACGGACTGGACAATGCACTACTACAGCACACAGACCGTCTTTCTGTGACATTCAGAGTAAATATATGTTTATATAGTACTATAAGTACTATAAACCTGCAAAATGGCTTTACTAGAAACTGGCATCAAGCAAATCCATAACCAATACAAGAGCGGACTAAAGATGTGAAAGATGTTTAATCATGTAAAAATGAACCATAACCATAATAAAACTCAGAAATCATACATTTAATGCATTCTGGCAGGAGCGATCTTTGCATAGGTAAAAATAGGCAGCCACCTACCGGCCCCACGAGCCAAGAACCCCATGAAAACGTAAATGAGATATATTGCATGTGTTGATGGTTAATAACTTGCTCTGAAATATATATACATTTCTGAATGTAGCAATTTGTAAAAATAACTTCAATGCAGCCCCACACACCATCCATTCATGGTTATAATGGACTATTCCATGTTGACACAATAGACCGCACATAGTGCTAGCATTAATGTGGGTATAGATAGCTCTAGTGTTGAGTACTTATTAAAAAAAGGAATCTATTATGTATGACTTATTACTTCTCTCAAGCTGTAATGTGAGTATATTACTTATTACTTCCTCGAAAAAAAGCATTCTTTCTACCCATTATTTTCCTGCTACATTACTCTGTATTGAAGTATTTCACTACAGGTTTATCAAAATTATCTGACAATACAGAGAGATAATTTCACTTAATAAAATGACTTGTGTACAAAATGGCTAGAAATAAGATCTTAATGTTTCTTCAAAAATCTCAAAGTGAGAAATATTAGATATATCAACTAGACTTAAGACAAATTCACCTGCCAAGATACAGGTGCATCACTCAGGAGCCCTAATTTACAAATGTGCAACCAGGGTGCCGCATATTTGTCTTTTGCCTAGAGCCCCAGAATACACTAAATCCGCCCCAGCATACTAAGCAAAATGGATTAAATATGTCACTCCTATTCATGTTCTACATTCAGAAGAAAATGCATGTCAGGATTAGAATCTGTATGCTATACATTTTAAACCCTGATAATTACAACAACAGACCAATTTTGGTGACATTAAGATAAATACATGTATGCTTTTACTTGACACTTAAATGAAAAAACAGCCAATGGACATTAAAATTTTAAGCTCCATAAGTGCAGAATGGTGTTCAGTTACAATCTACTTTACTCATATAGATTCAATGAGCAAACATTCTTCAAAGAATTTTCAGATGTGGTATCAGCTAAATAGCTCTTTACAAACTCACTATTTTCTAGCTGAAGAACACAATGTGAAATAAAAATTACAATATGCAACTAGACTTGTAATGTCAGCTGAGATAAATGTACAGATATGCACTTGTTTTTTAATGATTGCATTACTCAAATTTCATGCCATCTCTTATCAGTAACTGTGGTCTCGTTCAAGGTTTAATTTAATGCCACATTAATGAGTGGAGCTCAGAGACACTGAGTAGCAATGGAAGTCTGACCATCTTCTTTAGAAACAATAGTAAATTGGCTGTTCTATATGCAGTTGTCATTAGACCTGGTGCAGATGGAAAGTAAAATATTTCAACATATTCACACATATTCCAGACTTATGTATAACAGTTTTCTTGACAAAGTGGACTCCTATCAAGATTCTGTGCAAGTAAGCCTATTATTTAATCACATTCAACACTGATGGTAAATAATTTAGTTTGCAAGTAGCTAATATTGTGTAAACGTCCTTTAACATTCATTAGGTTGTAATGATATTTAATGACACTTCAGATGCTCTTGAATGTGCTTTGTGTAACAGGCACTTCTCAGGGTTTGAGATGAAACTCATAGAGCTACTGTGAGTTGAGCCCATTTTTTATGACTCACAGAACTATTTCCACTCTCAGGTTTACATCTCTACTGTGCCCTAAATACTCCAACTCCCACATGCAGTGGGTGGATCACATCTCCTGAACCCAAAGACACTTTACGTTATTTTATATATATATATATATATATATATATATATATATATATATATATATATATATATATATATATACACTACTGAAAATTTGATACCCTATACAGTACAGTATAAGGGCTGAGTAGGCAGTTAAAGAAATACACAAACAAAACAAAACAAATAGACATCTATGGCATGCTTGGTGCTCTGTACTGGCCAGTTAAAATGAAACAGAACAGGGATTCGCTGCAGAAAGCACCTGTAGAATGTGATGGTGGCCATATACAAGAATATGAATATGTCTAGAGCTCCCCCTAAGGGCACTACTAAAACTGTACACCATAAATGCACTCATGAAATAATCCAAAGCTCTATGAACTTACTCACCTGTTTGACTTTAGTCAGCTCTTGCTGCATTTGATGACAAAGGCTTTCAGACTCAGCCAGCTTATCCTGTTGGACAAGAGATTTTCATGAGAGCATGATGTGTTGAACATTTTTCCTATTCGATTAAGTCAGAATAATGAGTCCTGAGTCAATAGTAATCCCATAAACACAGTAAAAACACTTAAGGTTGCACAAACTGTCTGGGTCCTGACATGAACTGATACGATACGTTTTACCTGCAGTCTCTTTATCTCTCTTAAGGCTTCAATGTGATCTTTTCTTAATCTCTCCATCTCATCAAGGTCTTCAGAATCAGATGTTGATGCCTACGAGATGACAATCACAAAATTACAAGTGAAACATACTTTCATAATGGCTAGATGATTATATCTCATTGCACACATTTCTGTAATGCTGGAAGTTTGTTTTTTTTTACATATTTATGTTAGGGCTGCACAACATTGACCTAAAGTGTAATGTGCAAATGTTTATTCAGATGCCAAAGTGAGAGGCGATTAACTAAGACTAAAATATATAATTAAAGTGGTTCTCTTTTTATGTGTAGCAATCCAGAAAAGTAAGAGTTTATTGTTGCTATGCAATTAAACCAAATAAATACTTTTTTGTTAATTCAACAGAATATACAGCAGTCACAATTCTGCATTAAGATATTGTGTGAAGTAAAAATAAAAATGACTAAATACATGCAGTTACTGCACAACTACAAACATATTTTTGTGCATTGTAAGGCTGTTAGAAAAACTCAATAAAACAAATAAATATAATCATATGCAAAAGTTACACTTTTTCTACAGAACACACCTCTACATGTTTTTTGGTATGGTTCAGAAAATACAAATTATATTTCAAAATTACATAGGAAAGTAGCAATAACTTAGTGTTCTTGTGCAAAACTGTGATATTACAAAGCAGCTGAGCTACAAACAATAGAAAATAGAATACACCCAGATGTCTAATTTTGATCACTAACAGTTGTTTACATGGATGTCTACTGAGAGATCCTCACAAGAGAATAAGGTGACACAGTTTTAAAATTGCTATAATGATATTGATATATTTTTGATAATGTATTGAAAATACTACACCCTTCATTTTTACAGGCTAGTATTTAACGACTTGGTACTTGTTTGCATGTGTGTCCTTTGTAAGTGGATGGAAAGAATGATGGATAACACCAATGCAACACAGAGTAGATCAATGAAGAACTCCACTGCCCCTAGGAAAGACGCCTAACTCTACATTCCCTGTTACATAACCGGCTCCATGCATATGTAAATATAACTTGATATGTTCTGCTATTCCAGCCCTTTCCAATGTGTTTATTGCAGAAATCCATATCATGATGACAATAAAAATATGATCAATCTTCCAGCCCTAATTTATGTAAATATTTGTAATACATAATTAACCAGTGTGCAGTGTTTATGTTTTTGTTACTCAGTGGGTCTGGTGGCCCCACCGCATTATTGTTTCTTTAAATAATAACTATAACATTTTATGTAAAAATAGTGGCCAACGTATGGTTCTTCTTTTGCAACTGTAGCCAGTCAGCAGCCTGTCCATGTTGTCCACCCTAACACACACACACACACACAAACACACACATACACTCACACTGACAGCAGGCCATGTAAGAGGAGAACAGAACGAAGCACCTCTGCACTTTTGGTGTACAGTGTGACATCATTAAAAATGTTTTATATGTTCTTCACAGAAAATGATTAAAGGCCAAGGAATTTGAGGTTGAAATAATAAAAAAAAATTCTTAATTTTTTCTTTTGGTCAACACTGAAAATGGGTCCCACAGATCTGAACACCAAACATGGTTTAAATATGTATATGTACATAAATGTATGAATGTAAACAATATTAAATGATAAAATAAAATAAATGAAAATTCTTACCAGAGGGTTTGATGAAGAGTCAGTGAGGTCATCAGACGTGAATCTGGCTACTTCCTGGCCAAGCTTTGACTCATCAGTCAACTTGAAGAGCTCTTTTGTCAAGGTCTCAAAATCTGGATTTAAAAAAATTTTAAAATAATTGCAGATGACATATACACTGTACTGTACTGGACATTTACCTCAGTATAACACTAAGGACAACATTAGCAAATGTAATTACAAAAAAGGCAGTGTTGTCTCCTGTATCATGGTAAGGCACAGGGTTTGAGGAAGGGGAGCTTTTAGCTGCGGTCAACAAGATAGGTCACTATCACTGTTCAGATCAATGTCATTTTCCTTTATTGTAATTGACAAACATGGTACAGACAGTCAAAATTATGTAGTTTGCAGCATTTATTACAAATGATCCAGGTTATACACATGCAACAGCCATATGAATTCTGGATCATACGACAGTGCAGGCCATAAAGTTACACATTTTTAATAGTATTTTGCGCTGTCCCCTTTCCCCAGTCCACAAGTCTTCCAAACTAAAATCAACTGCAAGGGCCTGTATGCGGGCCCACATTACATCTCATTCTCATAAATATATCATTTACATATTAGATTCATAGCAGTTACTTAATGGTAAGACTGCAGTTTACAAGAGAATATAAGCAATTCAAATGAATACTTTTGCAGTAATTTACATAATGGTTTATGCCAGACTCATCACTTGCCAAATTCTGAAAGGAAGTCACACTAATGAATGTAAGGCTTGCTCACCTCCATAGGCCACCGTCCCACCAGGGTCCACGCGGAGCCTCTCTCTCAAGGTCTGGAGCTGGGACTCAGTTGGTTTCAGCCCCAGCACCTCCAAAGCCTGTGAACCACACCACTGTCCATTTAGAAAATTTCAGTCCATAAGGGTTGTGCCCTCTCACCCACACACTGTGTTCTGTCCCTCTCTCACTCACTCACTCACTCACATGCTCTCTAACTTGCAAATGACACACACACACACACACATACACGTGCGCACACACACACACACACACACACACACAGTTTTCAACATGCATCATTTTTTTTGTCTGCAATAGCTTTTACAAGCACAAAGCAATAGCCATTTTTATGCCATTATGTGAAATAGCTACTGTTATATGAAACACTTCTGAATGAATCACAGTAAATCACGTTGTTTCTCATAGCAACAGAGTATCAGAAAATGTCAGAGCCTGGCGTGACAGCACAGGCTGAGGCAACAGCACAATCACTATTGATTTTCCCATTATAGTGCTGGAGAAGCCAACAGTGTCATTAAATCCTCGCCACATGATAACACAACACTAACGGCTCAATGGAACGAAGGGGACAATGGGAATGGATTGTTAAAGTCTACCCGGGTGGGCAAATCAGGGTTGACACTGCAAACAGCTTATTGCAGGCTGATAGGCATGGGAATAAGCAAAGAGGGCAGGAGACAGGGGGCAGGGACAAACCTGCTCTAGCCTCTCCAGTTTGACTCGACAGCTAGAGCTAAGTGACGGTGGCCTCGACTGTGCAGCTGTGGGAGTGGTGCTGGGCTTACAGGCAGCAGCGGCGTCTGGAGACAAAGACAGGAGAACATTTACATCTAAGGGAAATGGCTGATTCACTGATACATACTACAAGGTACTATAAGCACTTGAAAATGTTATCATACATTTCTATTGACCTAAACAATTTTGAAAATCAAATGAAATAGTTTTTGTTACCTCTATAAGATCTCAGCTCAGGGGGGTAAAATAATACACTACTACACAAGAACACACACAAACTATAATATGACATATTAATGTCTACTTCGTTCAAATAGACTGACTGAAAACAACATATGGATATTATTCTTTGACCTATGCATGACATGCTGTAGTCACTAGACCTTTTCTTAGTTTTCCTGGCTGGCTCCACTCAGTGCTCTCTTTTCCTTGCATAGGCGACTGCCAGGTGCAAATGTTGTGTTTGGATAACTATTCTAAATTCATATGTTATACACAAAATGTATTTTCTTTTTCTTTAGGCATTATCTTAGAATTTAATACCTCTAATAGGAAAATCAAAGATATTTTCAGACATGACCTGAATTTTGATACATTTTTACCATTTAAAAAAAAGGAACTGTAATTTCTACAGTGATCAAAACAGTGTAAGCTTTGGCATTATTATTAAATAAACCAACACATGACTCACTGGTAATTGTAGTGAGAAGCAGGGGAGGGGGTGATAAAAAAGCTAATCTGTTAACTGTTTAAAAAAATGCCATGACTAATTCTTAAAATGTAACGCCAAGATTTGAAGTATCAAAACTTCAATGTTGATCCATCTGCCTCTACCGTCAAGTATACAACGAATATGAAATAAACTGGAAGTCGGTTCCATAAAAGGTTGGAAATTTTTACCATTCAGGTAACTAGCCTACTAAAAATGTAGATTACTTATTTTCTCTCATAAAGTAGCAAAATTATTATAAACAAGCAGGGTTAGGAGATATGGCATAATGATCGTATCAAGAGCTACACATTTGAGAGAGAATTAACAAGAGAGCTGAAAGGTCTACTCATTTAGGAAATCTGATGATTTATCTTCTGACAACACTCATTCCTATAATGCAGCAAACAAAATTACACAGGCAAACCTCTTATGGTCATAGCCTTTTATATCAGGCACATAACCTTCAGTTTCACTTTGTTTTGCTGCCACTACAGAACAAAAAGCAGTGGGTTTAGAGGAGCAAGAAGATTAGATGGTGGAGCATTGCCACATTAAACAACCCCCATATGTCAGGCCTGAATATGCCCACCTCTCATCTGAAGCAAGGACACTTTTAATGTAGCTATCATCTAAAGAAAGAAGTACAATGTTATAATGAAAGAAATGATCATAACCAGTTAGACCAAATGTTAAACAACCAAATAAATGGAGACACTGAACCTCTAATCTGGATTCTTAGATTAGAGGCTTTGTGTTTATTCTCACAACATGACATAAGAGTTCTGTTGTGGTATTTCCTAAATCTGTACAGTGTAATTGACTGAAGAGCAATGACAAATATGTTCTGAACAATTTCTAAAATTCTGATGTCCAGTTTTCCAGAACACATAAAGTATAGCTCTGATTATACATTGTTAAAGGGCATTTTCCATTCACAACCCGTGTCTTGTGTAGGACTTGAGATACTCTGTCCAAGCTTTAAAACTCACCCTGTAAGGTCTTCAGTCAATAGCAAACAAAAGCTATATGTCATATAGCGTCCGATGCCACAACTAAGAATTGACCTCAACAGACATCAGCTTTCTTTCTGCCTTATCCAAGAGGTATTCATGTGATTTTCATCTGCTCATATTGAAAATGCGGTATCTGGCAGGATTATCTTGAATACTAAATACTCTTGACATCTCATCAGCACATTTTGAATGTTTGCTGTAGTGGACAGGTAATCCAGGTTATAATGGAATGATGGTTCTCATCTCATAATATCAGATTTACTAAATTATTTCCTAATGCTGTGCAACTCCAAAACATCAGAAAACAAAAAAGAAGGTGCGAGTAGGCAAATACATACATACACATATACAAACATGCACACGCACACCCACACATGTTTAGCAGATACATAAGTAACTGCAGTACCAGAATTGTCCACTGTGGTGCAGGCACTCTCAGGGGTAGTCAGAGAAGGGAGTTCTGGCTTCACTGGTACTGTTCTTACCTACACCACACAGAGAAAACAGCAAAGGCAGTACAGTATTAGACTCAAACTCTTAAATGTGCAATTAGGGTGTTCTGATTTAGATACATGAGAAGAAATCTAAATCTTTAGAATGGGCTACAACAACAGAAACAGATGACCAGTTGAATTTAAGGGGCCTATATTTAAATCCAAATTAAAAGAAAACACATCAAAGGAGGTTGGTGTAATATAGAACCAGTGTTGAAAACACTGAAAACAAACTGAAAACAGTTTGTTAACAAATTTGAAAGGTTCCCTCATTTTAAATAAAGTTAAATGATATTTTGGTTACTAGAATACAGATTTGCTTTCTGACTTTTCAGTGCACTTGTATTATTGCATGTTTTTGATAAATTCCACCAACAACATACCTAATTTAATTTAATGGATGATTTGTGGACTACAGGTTGTGGATGGTAAAATACTGGGCTTCCTAGAGGAGAGGTTTACAATGTATTGTTTACTTACATTTACTCTAACATTAATGTTTTTTGAACCAATATTTGCTTGCTACCAAGATAAATGGCTATACATTTTTTTTTTTAATCCAGTCTTACTTGAGTCAGTTTGACAGAAGGTAGTGTCTCACAACCAGAACTGGGGATAGGAGATATCTTGGGAACAATCCCCACAGGCAAAGGTACTCCCCCCAGGCCAAGGGGTCTGAGCTGGGGGGCTGTGCTACATTGGGGCTGCAGAGAGATAGGGCTGTGGGGGCCACTGCTGGAGCCAGAGGAGGACCGCCGTCTGATAAATGCTATCTCCACTGTGGGGTCAGGTCTGTGTAGAAAGTCACATTGAACAACTTTGAAAGGTGATTCTAACTGCAGTAGCACATTAGATCAGATAATTAGTGTGAGATTGACAGCATGAGCACTTAAATCTTTATTTGAATTAGAGAGACAGTGTAATTCTGTGCTGTTTAGAGCGAATATGAGGCGAGAAGGTATATCTAACCTGAGCTTTGTTCGGGTTATTATGCTTTTGGCCTCCTCATGTGTTACTCCAATAAAAGACTCTTTATTGATAGATATGAGTTGATCTCCTACCTTTAGTCTTCCATCCTAAATAAAATAGACAATAAAAAAGCAAGAAGCATTGTTTAAAGGTCATTGCTTAAATTCTGAACAGGTAAATATAAACGTGTACAAATTGGGTTTACACGTTTTAGTCACATTCAAAGTTTAGCAGTTTCACACTTTCATATTAGCTACTATTAATACAGCACTCACCCTTTGGCAGTCTCCTCCAGGCACTATTTCCTGAATAAACACCATTGGCCCCTCTGCACGGTTTGCTCCACCCTTGATGACCAGACCTAAACCTGTTCCCTTGGCAACGCATATCAACTGAATCATGCAGTCACTGGGTGAGGAGAGGTCAAAATAAAGATTGACAACTGTGAGAGGTATAATAATTTACAAGGTGATTAATACATTCTTTTCTGAATGACCTGAACTAATCTTTCATAGGATTTTCCACTCAGGCTAAGCATCTGTCATTGCAGCAGCACAGCCTTTCAAACAGAGACCTTAGAGGGCCATTCAACAAAACCTGGACATGTTTTTATTATTAATCATTTTACTCTCACTTTTAAACAGTGGGATTAGCAAAGCCATTTGCAATGTACAATACAAGTGAATTTAAAATTAATAATAAAACGCTAATTTTACACAATAATTTCTGCATTTCCACAAAGTTCTACTGTTCTACTACTCTGCAAAGTTTGACTTACCTGCAAACCTGTGGAGCTATTGAGGCTGTGCTGCAGTCTTTAGGGCTTAAGACTTGAGGGCTTGTCGATCTCGAGGATGAGGATGATGAAGCAGTGTCAGTCAGCTTACCTGAAAATGAGACAGATTTGACTAACAAACCTTTGCTGTCATAACAAATACAAAACTCAAATCTTCAAATTGCAAACGTTACAAAAAAATCTTAATTTTAATGTATGTTCTTGACTTTATTCCAAGTGATTTTGGACCATTTTTTCATATGTATAATCATGGACATTCTACAAGAAACGTTCATTTAAGATAAGAGGAACCTGGCATTTTCAAATAAATCAAATAAATTTAAAAACTGAAAAAAGGTTTTGCCAATACAAAGACAAATAGTGACTTTTTGGCATGTCCCAGCATGTCCTGAACTGTCCTTTCCTTAACAGTGTTTGGTTTGCAGAGTAGGTTAGATGAGGTTGCCCCCAAGGGATTATAAGCATTGCTCAAGGGCAAAATGTCAGTGGTCAGAAGAAATATACTTGGACCTGTTGGCCTCTGGGGCAGTCAATAATCATGCTCTCTCTGGGTCACCCAGCTTTCTCTGGGACTGAGTCAGGGACCCTATTGCTCTTCAATGTTCTGGTTACTGGTATGGGGCCATAACCTCCAGAGTATTTGAAGGTGAACTGTTTTTCCAGGATAAGAATTTGAAGAATGCAAATATGAATCTGACAACATTTCTCCTCTGTTGTTCTAACACATACAACAGTAAGTGTAATATTTCAAGGATGACACTTATTTTTTTTAACTACTGTAAAATATTCTGATAGTGAGTGGAAAATACCTGTGGAGACAGGAGTAGGAGATGTCCTGCCAGTGCCTGAGGTTGTATTGCTGTTGGATCCATATTTCTCCATGAGTTCAGCAAACTCTCTCCTGATAGCACAGACAGTCATCATTGAGGCCTTCATAATGAATGTATTTTCATGAAAGTCATCCTTAGATTGCATTTCAGTATAAAGAGGTTCAAAAAAGTATTCCTTTAGGTTAATTTGAGAGAAAAAAACACTTTTACACTATCTTTGTGGGGAGAAAATCTGGACAAGAATTCCAACCAGACTGCACTAAGAGTACTGTAAATCACAGAGGTATAAACATCAAAGTCTGGGGCTATTTTTCATACAATGCTGTCTGTGAGTTTGTGTTCATTGTTAGGATCATGAATTCAGACGATCAATGGCATTTTGGATGCAAATCTGCAGAAATCTGCAAAGAAACTGTTCAATTGTTCGCATAGAATTCTTAGCCAAAAAGAAAATGACATCCTGAAAATAGTCTGTTTCAAATAAATGGTACTTGGTTCTTTTTAATAGAACAATGAACTTTTTAATAGAACAGTACATTTTTAAATATGGCACAAATATTCAAATTTTTGGGGGGGCACTGTATGTTGTAATGCTTTCTAGGGATAATGATAGCACTGATTTTCTTTTCTTTTGATTTCAATTAGCTAACATTTCTATATCATTACTGATACTTTCAAAAGTTTTCTTGTGCATGTAATAAGGAGAAGTCTTGTTAATTTCTGCAGTAAAACCATATGAAGAAAAACATATGTGCATATATTTGCTCATATTAAAAATACATGTACCTTGTAATATTTAAAATATATGTGCTAAATATATTTCACTGTACCATTTTTTAATATTTAAATATATGCCAACATATGCACATATATTGAAATATATGCACATATGTAGATTTAATATATGCAAGAGTTTCATATGTATATATATATATATATATATATATATATATATATATATATAATATAATATAGATATTAACATATGTCAAACATGTGGAAATATATCTAAAACTGAGACATTTTGAATTTGCATATGAGAAAACAAGCAAATATCATCAAAAGCAAAGGTCATCGCAATAGCAGATTATTACATTAACTGCCAGATAAACTTGCTGGAGAGAGATAACTCCAAATGATCTGTCATCACGTGTGTGTGTGTGTGTCATCGTATGAGAAACAGCGGGAGAAGACAAAAATAGTTCCTATCGCACACAAATCATTTTTCACCTACAGTACATTGAACAGAAATGCAGTTTCATAAAAAGATGTGTGGGTCATTCTACCATTGTTGTGGCAAATGGAATCCCACAGCTCTGAAGCCATGAAGATGAGCTCAAAAATAAACCAGAGCAATTTGATAAGTATATGTATTCTTTGCCCAATTTCTAAATTAACCAGAAAAAACACAATTTTTATTGTTAATTTTAGTATGTTTTGCATGGAAAACAGCATGTCACAGTTGGGACTTCACAGATGCTTAACTATTATTTTGTGTATGACACATAGATTTTTTTTTTGCCTGTTTTTCTATTTAAATTGTAAAAATGCATTCAATTATTGTCTGTCCTATCTTAAAATGATTGTAAACACATAAATATATTTATATTTTCCAATAACATAAAGCTAAACTATAATGAAAGTGTAATTTAAATGAAATGCACTGTAAAAAATAATTTCATGCTTTAAAATGCATTAAATGGTTAAAAACATGAGACTTGAACTAAACATTCACAGTAGAATCTCTGTGATTTGCTAATTGTTAGCCAGTGACTGATACTGCAGTGCCAATTAAAAGCAACTCCTTCAGACAACTCATTGAGACAAGTGGCACTTAATTAGATTACTCTCTTAATCATAGATAAATAAGAATCTTAAAGTAAAGAGTCAAATGGAACAGCTTAATAACAGAAATTTATAACAGAAAAACAGATTTATAAACTAACCTGAGTGATGATAAACATGCAAAATACAAAGACTATAATGCAGATCATTGTAAATCAGCTACAAGCAAGTGTTCACTGCTACACACATACTAATGTGTTTTTGATGAACAGTTGTCCTTTAGGCATCATGGTAATCCTCAGAGGGTAGCCCACTGTTCTGGCTCCACAGGTTCAAGCCAGGTTGCATGTGATCGACTGGTGGCCCTAATACGTCAACATGTATCCAGCTCTAGGTGAAAGCGTGCCTTACAAAGTCCCAGAGACCAGCAGAATGCCAACTCAGTTTATACTAAGACATCCGGCAGATTCTGACAGCTGCTCCACATAGTGCCCTCCCACTAGCATATAGTGCTAAAAGAAAAGAGCAGCTGGCTTTAGAGTTTCTGGCTTGAGAGTTCCCAACAATACGTCTTTACAAATATGTAGCAGTAGTTCAAATTTATCAGCACTGAATATGGTTTGTTATTTATTACAGAGTAGACCTAAATGGTACAAGAAAACAAAGTAAATGAGAAGAATACGCCACAACTCTGCAGTTCTACAACTTGGACCAAGAGTCCCAATTAAGTGCTAAAGACTTTAATGTACTTAATGTATTATGACTATTTTTAGACTTATAAAAAACAATCAAGAAGCTCATCTGTGCTCATCCACTAACAGGATTAATGTGGAAGATGACAGCAATAGTGTGTCTCACAAATCAACATTTCATGATTTAGAATATTGCCAATTCCTTTTTTATGTTGCTAGCAGCACCTGTCTTGAACTTCTAACAACAACATAGATGTAAAGTAGTCTGATCAAAATAATGATTAGAACATTAAGATCCTTCATAGCCGACCACTTTAAGAAAAGCGTTAATGGTTTTCTGATACCTGGACTCCTCATCCCGAGCAATCAGAAGAGACATGTGGTTTGTGGCCGATGCCATGCGCAGAATCTCCACCGCCCTGACAAAACACAGCAGATGGATTTTATTTCCTACAGGCACATTATCCTCATTTATCTGAGAACATGATGACAGATTATAATGTAATTAATTAACAGTGACAAGATCAAGTCATAATGTGATTTGTATTTGATGGGAGGGATTGGAAAAAGAAGCAGAAGTACTGCTAGAGCTATGTGCAGTCTTGGTGGCAGAATTCCATGAAATTCTTTTTGTGACAATGTTTTACGTTGTTTGTGTAGGTGCTACTGTATTTGCATGTATACCTTTCATTTGTGACACCCCCTAAATTCATGTTGTTGACATCTAAAATGAGGTCACCAGCTCGAAGTCGTCCTGGCAGAAACAAATTAGCATTATACCAATTATCAACTGACAGAAAGACAGTTAGCAGTTTTATGATGTAGAAAAGTGCCAGCATACCATCCTGTGCAGCCACGCCACCAGGTAAGACCCGTTTAATGAATATTCCAAACTCTTCACCACTCAGCTCTCTGTACCCTCCAATGATCTTCACCCCTGGCAAATGGAAGCAAAGTGCTTAAAGTTGGTGATAAAAAAAAAAAAACTATCAATAATTGTGCCAAATAAGGTTCTTTGACAAGATGCATTGAAAGGACCACTTTTGGTTCTCTGAAGAACCGTTCAATAGATGGTTCTTTAATTCATTCATTTCCAGCAGCTAAATTTAATGTGATGAGTAAAAATGCCACAGATTTGTTTCACTTGTTCTAAAATGAAGAAAGGTTTTTGGGAAAAGTTTACACTAAATGCATCACTAACAGTGCTGTGAGGATCTGATTGCACTCAGTTACAAGTGCATTATGAGGTCTGATGTTGGATGATTAGTTTTGGATCATAAACTCCACTCCATATCATCCCAATGACGTGGAATAGTGCTCCATCATACCAGAGAATCTTGGGGAACTTTCTACCCCTCACGCCAATGCTTGGCAGTGGACATAACTGGCTAACTTGTGGCTTCTCCAGTGCATCACATTCTATTAATAATACTATTTTATGGAGATTAGAATTCACACACCCTCAAAAGACATTCTGGCCTAAAACTAGTGCAGTATTTTATTCCTCAGCCTTATCGGTCCTGCAGAGTTCATGATTTTTTGTAAATATTTGTTTTCATGCTTTTGTTCATCAATGTTCTCTCACTACAACAACCAGCATTCATTTTGCAAATACACCATACAACCACTAGGAATCACTAAGGTGTCAACCAATCGTGACTGCTAACTGTTACCTCGATCGTCAGACAAAACTGTAAAGAAAACAGTGACTCTATCCATATTCAGCAAAGAATGGACACCAGAGGCGAGTTTCTTATCTTTTCAGGCAGAGAAAAGAAGCCAAACTGAGGTAAGGTATTTAGACAGCTGTCTGCATTGATAACTTTAGCTTCTAGCTTGTCTTCCTCATCTGACGAGTCATTTCTGTCGTTTGTGTAACAACTGTAACAATAATGGAAAGGCAGTTACCACAGTTATATGGTTGCAATAAGATTTTTATGACATTAGATATTTGCCTTCTTTTAGCAATTGCCAGCTAGCAGAAAAAAATCAAGTAACCTCCCAAAAAACCGACCCCACAGCAGCTGTAGTTCCCCCCACCTTCAAGGGGGTCCTAGTTTTTAAACTTTAAACTGGAAAATTTTACTAGAAACTGCTGTTTCTGTAAAATGCAAGGCATATTTACAACAGACACTGTGGCTGGAATGTGCCCTGAAATTGCTAAATTCACTCATTAGAAGGGATAAACGGGTACTTTTAGTCTGGATATACTCTAGTTATAACATGAACCAACATCTAACATTAACCTTTTGAATTCATCCTTTTAATTGAAATCAAAGCTGGATTTACAATTGTTTTGTTATGATTCTGTAGTCCCATGGCACCAAAATGCTAGATTTAATATCACAAGACAAACTCTTTTAGTCATATGATTTAATTGATTTTCTTCAGATTTGTGCTGAGGCAAGCTCAGAGAACATATGGACCAAAAGAAATGTATAATTTCAGACTTGGGCCTCAAAGAACAATTTTTGCAAATCAGATATGCAAATGTGAAGAACCATTTTAAAGTTGAAAGAACCTTAATGTAACATTAAAGTTCTGTACTGATAAAAGGCTTCATAGAACTTTTTTCAGTGCTTCTTGAACACAGACCCAGCTCTGGAACTTACCAAGTCCTTTTCTGCAGTCGGAAAACTCCAGTCTCTGCACAGCACGGTTGATGCCATGGGGTCCCATGATGGTCCTGAAAAACAGCCATTAACTGTCTGTATGTAATTACTACAGAAAAATGTGCACAACAGGATCAAAAATAGATACAAATACCTCATTTTATATTTTAAGAGGAAGAGATTGTTTTTTAATGAAGCTGAATGAAGGGAGACATAATAGTAATAGTAATCCAAAATCACTCTAAAAATAAATACACTATTCAAAGTGATTAACAAAAAGGAAGTAGGTTACTGCGCTTGGCTTTATTTCATAAACAATGCCATGCATAGGTAAACATCGCTCCTATTGGAAAAGCGTGCCTCCAATCTGTTAAACTAGAGCCTGATCTCTGTTGAATTTAATCCCCATAACAGACAGAAAGAAACAGTATGCAAAAGCTCCACTCTTATCTAGGCCATCGACCGTGGTTCTGAAATAGCTTTGAAAGACTAATGTATCATACAGAAAGCAATTGTTGCTATTTTTTTATTTAAATTTTACAGTGCATTTATGTTTTCCTTACTGATCTGAGAAAAAAAGGCTAATAATAAGTAATAATGTCTAGCAAGTAATGATGCGAAGACTATCTGTTAAAGCAAAAGAACACGAGCATTAACCAAGGAACAACTGTCACTGATTCGGCTGATCTATGAACATGAATGGCGCTGATGGACACCAGTCACTGTGAGTTCACGTACAGGTCAGGTGAAAATAAATGCAAAGCTAAGAAAAATACAATGGAAGCTCTGCCCTTTAAAAAGTCTGACCAAGTTGTATTGCAAGCTTCTTCAAGGGCACCAACCCCCTCCCCAAATGAACTGTAAACATTTCACTTTAATCTGAGCATGACGTTGTAGAGATGAGGAAAGGTGAAAAGAGCAACAGGCAGGACGGCATGGTGGTAAGCACCTTACATCTGCCCTACAAATGAAGCTGTGGGCTATACTGTATAAAGCATCTTGTGAGGCTGGTGACCACTGGATGTAAAAGAACCATGCCTATAGAAGAGGACAACACAACGAGCTTACTACATAGGATTGTGGTACAGAAGCTGAGGCATTTAAACTGATCACTTAATTCAGTCTAATCTGTCTTACATTCCACAAGCCACATTAGGGTACACGGTGAGGAGCACACTGGAGCCATGCTGTGTGTCCATCTCGAATCCATCCAACCAATTAAACCCTCGATATGAACTTCTTGCAGACCTATTATGATTTAAGCACAAGTTTTCAGTGGTAACCTGTTATGAAGAAATCCCTTTGCCATGTCTGCTGATCTTTACATTCTAGCGCAAATCAAGTGAAACAGTAGATTTTCAATACATGCTACTTTGCATGAGGGCACAAAATTTCTGTCTAATGCATGCATAAATCCATGATTAAAGTACATCAACACAGCAAATCCTCATCACCTACATAAATACATCTACAGACTCACAGTCATTCTCTTATTCCAAAAATATTTCACTTCCAGATGACTCAACACAGCCAAGCAAGATCACAAGCACCTTATAAGCATAAAGCAGAAGCAAAATTAGATTCAAAAACATTCACAGCTTTTCTAAATCTGCAGATTTGTGCATTAAAAAGGAGAACAGCCTACCAGTAAAGCAGGGATAGTCCGTCAAAGCGCTCTGCCTCCACTGACTGTGGCAGCAGTGGCATTGCAGGTCCAAAAACAGCTGATTAAATATTATAAAGGCAACCTCATCACTGGGTCGGGGAGATGATGGTTCAAATCAGGACGGTCCGAGATGACCGAGAGACAGCAGTCTACCCAGACAGTTACAGACATGCGCCTACCTATCCACTAATCTCCCCTGATACCCAGGAGTCACATGGTGTGCTTCACCTCTCCCTTCACTGCCACCCCTGATGATGTGTCTCCCTCTGAAAGCATAACAGGGCACCAGGCACTAAATGTTAGGACATCAGGATGACATGTGTAAAGGAGTAGGTTATAATACAAAATTCAGACCTAAGCATAGGTTAAATACAGTAGACAGAATGGGACAATTAATCATCTGCAGTTAACAAATCCATAAATCACCCACCTGAACAAAAACCACAAAAACTAAAAAAATCTGTACACAATGCATGTTAAACCAAGAAAAAAACAATGATACTGTCAGTCCGATACCGTCCACAGGGTGGCACTGTTTCAAAAACACAATAAGTAATAACGTCAAATCAAACCATCTGTGGAGGAGCTTAACCATTAAAATTGAACTCTATTTTTTTTTTTTTTTATCATTTTTCAAGTGAATCCAGGAAGACTTGAATTTAACCATTCGAAAATGTGTTAACCCGTCTCAGGAACTATATATCATTATTTTAGAAGGTTTTTTTGCGGCCACTGATTTTAATGAGTAAATGGATTTTTAGCATTTAAGAGTTTTAGCATAGAATTCGCAAATACGCAAAATGTGGTTAATAGCGTCTATATGCTGATGACATTAGGACATTAAGGATGTTGTAATTATTCACTTTTTAAATGATTCATTTACTTGTATTCCATAATTTCGGTAACATGGTTGAACTTTGGAAATTACTTCGTCAGTCAATATTAAAATAAAGAACAAATAATGATACTTGTATTATTTGGGGGTCCACCATTTTATAGTGGTATCCAACAGTGCAGAAGATCCGGTTCACTCAAAAAGTACAGCGACGCCAGAGAACTCGTGCTCTCTACAAGTTCTCTGGTACAACCCAGTTAAGTGCCCTGGGGTAGAGGGGATATCCACAATGCACTGCGTTGTTTGTAAATAATGATGAGTCCTGTAACGATGTTAGTCGTTTGCTGTGCCCTGTAATGGCGCTGCATATGATCCAATGAAGCTTTGATGAGCGGACCATTCGGAACACGGCGTTGTTTTTCTTCCTCCCATGATCGCCACGAAATGTGAGTTCCTGTTGAATATGTGACTTATTCCAGAAAAATCTGAAATATTCAGACATGCAGTATGAGTGACAGTGTCCTGGTAGGCTAACAGTGAGCGTGGAACACAACTAAAATAATAATTTTATTACCCTCTAGTGGATGACTATAATGGACAACTATGTTAAATGGATTCACACATTGCTGCAAAAATAATGACTCTAAAAATAATAATTTGAGTCTGAAAAGAACTAAATATACAGTAGAAAATAAATTAATGGAAAAAATATTAGTGTAAAAATATACAGGCTAAAATATGGAAATATGTATAGAATTATACATGTTTGTTGACAAGCATTAAAATTTATATTTTTCACTATTTTTGTTTGTATTAATATCGTTTTTACTTGTTAGAATTATGTACAGGATTTATTGAACTTGTATCTATATTTAACCCCCCTTGATTGATGAATAGAGATTAGGAAAAATTGTGCTTATTATTATATTCAGCCTATGCATAAATCTGCTTCTGCTTGGACTGTTTTGAAAACAGGAGGACGGATCAGGAAAGGCAAGAAAAGGCAGAATATCTGTTTGTACACATTTTAATTTCTTATTTTATTTTTACACTTGCTCGCGGAAGGCGACTGAATTGTGCTTAGGAACTATTGCAGCGCTACAGTGTTTTCGGGGGAGTAATGAGTGTGTTGGATCAGTGTGGACGGTTTCGCTGTGGCAGGTCTGTGTTGAGGAACATTGCGGTCATTTTGTCGAGGTAAGAGACTTCAAACGTCATATATTCATTTCTGTCAGTTAATCAAATTATCATTTTTTCTTCTCTATATTAAACTATCCGAAATGGCGATGCGGACTGCATAGAACTGGCTACTATCTGTATAACGCTAGTTGCATTAGCTAGATGTACTCCTGAAAGTAACCTAGCCGTATTGTTAATACGTTTACAGGCTGTTATTGACGTCTTTATTCAGTCAGATATCATTTATTTTACTATTTGACATAGTCCATTGTCTGTCCAAAGGGTAAATGACCTTTTAAAAAATTGTGACTTTACAGAAATAGTAAGGCAAGTTACAGCACAATGAGTTTACATCAGTATAAAGGCGTTGATAGACTAGTCATATTTCTACAGTAACGTCACAGTGAAGGTATTTAAAGAGTCCACATCATGGAAAATGAATTTGGCTCGCTCTTTTGGAATAAGTTGGATATAAGTTGGTATGTAAACACTGTTGACGTTTCAAAACCTAGCTAGGTTAACTAACTAGCATTCACTCCCGAGTTTATTCACTCCTTTAATGGAAAGTGTCCCCCATAAGCAGTCCCCTTTAATATCCGTTGTTTTTGTGATGTTCCAAAAACCAATGCATTCATGTGTACTTACCTATTCAGCCAACAGCAGTTTGGTCCTGCACACTCATGTTGACGTTAAAAGCAGAGTTCATTTTCATATATCGGTCCTAAAGGCACAGTAACAAAAAGCCTATTTATTTTTAAGAAAGGTTGTAAAATTATGATATAAAAGTGAATTATGACTGATTTTGGTACATAAACCCACATAAACATTAACAGAGGATCTCATGGAAAACAAAACAAAAAAGTATCTTGGAGATGTGGAATATATTTTTTTACTAAATAATATAACTAAGCTACTTGAGCACTTTCTTCCTGTTTGCAATCTGGAAAAATAGAAATACAGTATATCTGCAAAAGTTTTCATGTACTTCATCTCGTTAGTGAATTTGGCTCTTTAAATCAGAAACCACTGCTGAGACAGGTATTTTCACTCACTCACTCACTCACACACACACACACACACACACACACACACACACACACACACACACACACACACAGAGCATGTATAATATGCATAGAAAAGCATTGCCAATAAAATGGGAGCACCACACTTAAGGTTTTGCAATAACAATAACAGGCTGTTATTGGACCAAAAGAGGGACAAACGTTATAGATACCCTTGATTTCAAAAGAAACACTGGATGAGCAGGTATTTGGTTACTTTTGGACACACACTGATCAGGCATACCATTATGACCACCTCCAGTTAATCAGCTCTACATACAATATAGTTGCACTTTGTAGTTCTGCAATTACAGACTGTAGTCCATCTGTTTCTCTGCATACTTTGTTAATCCCCCTTTACCCTGTTCTTCAGTGGTCAGAACCCAAATGGACCCTCACAGAGCAGGTACTATTTGGATGGTGGATCATTCTCAGCACTGCAGTAATACTGACGTGGTGGTGGTGGTGTGTTAGTGTGTGTTGTACTGGTCTGAGTGGATCAGACACAGCAGTGCTGCTGGAGTTTTAAACACCTCTGTGTCACTGCTGGACTGAGAATAGTCCAACAAGCAAAAAATATCTAGCCAACAGCGTCCTGTGGGCGGCATCCTTTGACCACTGATGAAGGACTAGAGGATGACAAACACAAACTGTGCAGCAGCAGATAAGCTATCGTCGCTGACCTTACATCTCTAAGGTGGACTGACAAGGTAGGAGTGTCTAATAGAGTGGACAGTGAGTCCACTCTATTAGAGTGAGTGAGTGAGTAAAAACTTCAGCAGCACTGTTGTGTCTGATCCACTCGTACCAGCACAACAGACACTAAATCACCACCACCACCACATCAGTGTTACTGCAGTGCTGAGAATGATCCACCACCCAGACTGCTCTGTGAGGGTTCATGAACAGGGTTTAAAGGGGGCAAACAAAGCGCAGAGAAACAGATGGACTACAGTCTGTAATTGTAGAACTACAAAGAGCACCTATGTAGTAAGTGGAGCTGATAAAATGTACAATGAGTGTAGAAACAAGGTCATAATGTTCTGCCTGATCGGTGTATATTGGGAAGATTTAATAATGTTTTGTGTAACGGGCATTACTGTAATGAAGGAAATGGGGGGGGGGGTGTTATAAACTATTTCCTAATACTCCTTTGGGTATATTTTACAATACTATCAAAGAGTATGTTTTCAGATGATTGTTGAAAGCTGAAAGTGGAAAATCTTTGCCACTGCAAAACCTTATTTACTAAAGCTACTCCTTACTTTGTTATTCCTGCATTGTGGTTTATGTGTGTGCTGTGGCAGAAGTGTCACAGCTATTCTTTGATTTACTGCATGTAGCTAAGAGATTATGTTAAAAATCATACAATTCACAAAGGACCTGGGTGTGAAATTAAACAATATAATACAATATAATGCAATAAAGTTTCCAAATGCACTTGGGACAAAGTTCTGAAGTTCAGCTAATCCCAACAGCTGAAAATGAACAGAACCAAAAATAAAAATAATTGCTATTTTTTCTTCTTTCTTAATGTATTATGTTGACATAATTTCTTATTTTCTCAATGCAATTGTTTATTATAATGAAATAATCACATTCTTATTGCAAGTCATTATTTTTGACCAAAAGAGTCACAGTTTGATCCTGAAACACATGGATAAAAAGTTTATTTTTTCTCCTCTAAGATATTATTTGACATTTTTCTTTTTTAAATTACAGGCTGGGAGAAGAACTGTTTTGAAGAGGCTTTTACTAGAACTTGGGGATTATGCTTCTGTCTTTTGCCTTCCGTGAGTGCTGTGCAAAGCGCTATGTACAGCTAGCCTTTTGTAGTGCTCAGATATGTATTAAAAACCTGAATGCCAGAGGACTAGCCACTTCTACCAGCCAACTCTTTGTCAGGAGAACATCTCAGCGGTTTGTTAACCAGACAAGAGGAGCTAAAACGCACAAGAAAAAGACAAATAATTACCAAGATGAATGGAAGCAGCGGAATAAGACCATCCTCACATATATTGCAGCAGCTGGGGTGGGCATGATAGGTATGTCGTATGCTGCTGTGCCACTGTACAGAATCTACTGCCAGGTCAGTGCCAGATGTCTTGAGGCTTTGATATTGTTGACTGCTAATATCAAAGTAGTTTTAATACAAACCCACTGTGTCTTTAAATTGATTGTACTTTGAAATTGACTGTCAGGTGATCTACCTTCTACTGCAGGTTTCGGGACTGGGTGGCACAGCAATCGCTGGGCATGATGCAGGTTTAGTTGAAACAATGAAGCCAGTCAAAGATCGCATTATTAAAGTCACTTTCAATGCTGACACACACGCAAGCCTCCAGTGGAATTTCCGCCCTCAGCAGTCTGAGATCTATGTGAGTATTTCTTATCTTATTTCTTATTTGTGCTGCTGAACTGAATATTGGCTTTATTAGTGAATGTGAAGTTGGCCTAAGTAACAAATTGTGATTTACAGAAACATAAATGTGAATAAATGATTTCATTTCAGTGCACTGTAGATTTTGCTAGTGAATTTCATCTTCCTTTTTATGTCATTCAGGTTGTGCCAGGAGAAACCGCTCTAGCATTTTACAAAGCAAGAAATCCCTCAGACAAACCTGTGATAGGAATCTCTACCTATAACGTAGTGCCATTTGAAGCTGGACAGTACTTTAACAAAATTCAGGTACTGGAGAATATATTACATACTTTTAACTATAAGATATTCTTTGTATTACTTGGACTCTGTTCATTTTTACCTCTTTAAGGCTGTTTCTACCTTGCATCGACATGCATTTCAGATCATGTTTGAACTTCAGTTGACAGCATTGAAAAGCCTACCTCCTGGGTGTAAGCACATCCAGGACACTTCACTCAAACCACATTTGGAGGTGGTCAGAGATGGATCTTGACTACATTTTACACAAGTTTTCTATACCCACATACAATTACATAAGCAACTGCCAAGTACTGACTACAAAGTGAAAGGTTAAAGAAGCACAAGATGAATGATATATGTGGCTGTAGTTATCCCAAAACCAAGGCCTGTTGATTTGTATAGTAACCGAGAAAGCGTAAACAGAAGTAAAACCGAAATAATGTATATATTCAAGTGCTTTTTGTGCAAGAATGTCTCTTCTGGTCATACTAGGGACACATTTTAGTGAAAAGTGTAAATAGAACCTGGCCATAGCATGTCCAGGTATGATCCATATATGAAATTATGTTATTGCAATTTGTAAACAGCCTCTTCGTGTCTTTCAGCCACTGTCAAAAGCCTAAAGTTCATCTTGCATGCATTTGTGGGGTCAATTTGTGAGGAGTTTGTCTACTGCCATTTCTTACACTCAACTGAACTGAGCTTTTCCATCTTGATCCACAGTGCTTCTGCTTTGAAGAACAGAGGTTAAACCCTCAGGAAGAGGTTGACATGCCCGTTTTCTTTTACATTGACCCAGAGTTTGATGAGGACCCCAGAATGGCTCGAGTTGACACCATTACACTCTCTTATACCTTTTTTGAAGCCAAAGAAGGACAGAAATTACCCCTTCCTGGATACAGTTAAATAAGCAGTACATGGTGCACTTCTCAGAGACTTTACTTTTCTGGTGGAACTTGGATATCTAATGGAGCATCATTTATTCAAATGTCATGCAGTTCGTGAAAGCCTTTTTAACTATGTTATCTGTGCAATGAAACATGTTAATGTTGGTGTATCCTGTCACTTTATGAAATTCCACTTGAATGACCATTTAAAATGATTAGTGGCTTCAAAAGTCAAGCTGTACACTGCAATAAATTTACACAGGTATTGAATTGCATGTAGGTGCATTAACTCTTTCAGGACAGTAGGGGGCAGAACGGTTGCAATTTTCCCCCCTTGTAAGCAGCTCGAAAAAGAAATGTGAGCAAAAACAAGGTTCATTGCATTCGGTCTATTATCTTATTCTGTATCATAGTTCAATGGCTCATGAGGGTTATTCTGCGATCTGATTTTGTCGCGATTGCACATGGGGACAGTAAGGTACATTTGGACGTTACGCAACTGTAGCGGAGGTAGAGACATCTGCACTTACATAACGTGTGATCAAGCAATCTCGATGGTACTCAAACAAACAGCGTTGCGCAATGCCAGAAAAAAAAATCAGCCGTGATGAAAATACACTTTAGAGTTCAAATAAAAAAAAATCATAATGTATTTACCACGCATTATGTGATGGTCATAAGAGTAAATAAAATTGACAGTTGTTCTGAATTGGGATTTACAGAGAAGGTGACATCATATTAACCACCCTTAAGCCTAAGTTAAAGTATTATATGCTTATAAACGCTGTATGTGGTGGTTGAGCACTGTTGATGGGAAGGGTGTCATTTGTCGTGCAGGATACACTCCGTACCAAATCTGCCTCAATAACGTCTTGCACTGTGCTCCGCACGTCTACATCATTACTGGTGCCCCGGAAAACAACAAACCCAACCACGTTGCTCCTGAAGTTGAGCATAGCTGACTCGGGATCGAGCAAAATGACCCCACGCTGTCCAAACTAAAGGACCTCCCGCGTCGCTACTGATCCAGAATCAGCTCTATCCGACCACAACAGAGCTTGGCAACGCAGTTTAGCCACACCCTCTCCTGTGCCAAGTAGGCGGGTCTGGAATTTCATGGACACGCTTGGTGACGAATGAAAGGAGAGAACTGGCCCTAGCAACTCCGGCGGAGAGCCAATCAGGACTCAGCTTGGGAAGAACTTTCTGTTTTTTTCCCCTGTTGAGGGAAGCTGAAGCTACAGTGGAATCCAAGCAGATGATCTCAATGGACGAGTGTGACGAGGAGGAGAAAAGGAAACAGAGAAAGGAATATAGTCTTGAGAGCACATAGTGTCAAGAGCCTACGAGGTATTTCGAGTTCGTCTGTCGTTGTGGAAGAACCGGTTCGTTTACGGGATAACTATAAGAACTGGCTAAACGACAGTTTGTGCTACGTTAGTGCGTTTATTCCCCTTCAGAATAACGTCGTTCCTCGACAGCATCTTAAGATCTGACTAGACCTGAATCCGTCTTACAACTGAGCTGGAGTGGGAAGAATTGTCTTTGCCATGTGTGGGAAAGAAAGACAAGTGAACGTATAGGTTTGGTGTCATGCAGGAAACAATAGAGCGACAGGTCTGAAATTGTGTACAGAGAAAAGA
Organism: Pygocentrus nattereri; assembly: GCF_015220715.1. Taxonomy (NCBI): domain Eukaryota; kingdom Metazoa; phylum Chordata; class Actinopteri; order Characiformes; family Serrasalmidae; genus Pygocentrus; species Pygocentrus nattereri. The sequence goes on along the minus strand of NC_051223.1, from coordinate 23,729,455 downwards.
CAGACAGAGCACAAATGAAAAAGATGATCCATAATGGGACATCGGAGTGACACATCTATGAAGATGAGCCACAGGAGCAGCCCCGCAAAAGCGTATGATTTTCTGCTGAAATTTCTGCTAGTGGGAGACAGTGATGTGGGAAAGGGGGAGATACTGGCCAGTTTGCAGGATGGATCCAGTGAATCTCCCTATGGATATAACATGGGTGAGTAATCAAGAAGATATAGCAGTAGTTGACTAATTTAAGCTACTACCTACATCTGACCAGATGCTGCTTTACATGTTTTCCCACCCCTCATTATGAATTTGTCTGTATAGTAAAAGGTCCTGCATCTAAAATGCTACCAGGGAAGTGCACTGTGTGAAATTGAAAAGTTTCTATAAAAAGTAAGACTAATAAGGTGGGGGAAATGAATAAATACAAAATAAATAAATGTAGAGTTTCTTCAGTGTCTCATAAAAGTCTTTAATATAATTGTATTTGTATTGTCACAAATTATTATATGGATTACATTTACTACATAATGCAAAATAGCTTAACAACAGCATTCAAAGTGTTGCTCAGATAGCAGTGCTTGTCCTATGTTTAGGGAAGCATGTTTTTTTTTAGTTTTACTATGTGTGTGTTTTATAACTTTCCTCAGCATTTAGTTCGAAATTTTAGGTCAGGAAGTGACGCGTATGTTTTTATCATGATTAGTAGTTGAACTCTGGTAACCCACAGCCTGTTTGGAAAAAAATAGCTGCTCCCCTGAGACAAATCAGCTTCAGTGAAATGCCATGGGGATAACACATAACTGGGAGCACTATTTCATTGGTTGTGTGTTTTAAAGAGCAAAAAGTGTGTCTCCTAAACTAGTATTGTTGCCAGCCCCGAAGGTTGATATGGAAGCTTAGGGATTGTTTGCAGTAAAAGTGCTGGCAGTGTTAAGTAACTTTTTGGCTCAGTTCATCCCAACACTGCTCCACTTGAGCACATTTTGTGGTTGTTTCAACCCCGCCACTACATATCTTCTGCTTAACTGCCCTCGTTGGGAGTATTCAGATATGTGGTGGTCTTTTATTGTGTTGTGAGCGCAACATATTGTGTCTTGAAAGTGTGGAAAGATTTTGTCCACTGCCATTTTCAATGTGTGCTTGGTCAAAGTCCAGGTTCTGTCAGAGTATTCTGAGCCTCATTTGCGCAGGTTAGATTACACTGGTGCTGTTTGGGACGAGGAGATTGCCCCCACCAACAGATCTAGTTACTGTGAACGTTGGACCAGCATTTAATGTGATTGACAGCTTGTTCACCAAAGGTCAGAGGGTAATGGAGCCCAGAATACGTTTCATAGCTGCTCTGTGTTCACCTGTGCTGTGCAGTGGTACTTTTAGCAATGAGTGCTCCTCATATGAAGCACAGAAGGTTGTAGTTTAAAAAAAAAAAAAAGCAATCTGTCATGTGCTGCAGAGAAGAAAAAACGAAGCATTAATAATAATTACATAAGAGAGTAATTGCTGGTTGTGTTTACTGTGTGTGTGTATTTTTTTCCAAATTCTTCAATAATTACCAAATAATTTCAGTAATCACAGACACCACCTCCTTCCAGACAGACCCAGTTCGGTTGTTATCTGTTGATATTGCCTAATGTTAAATCCAAACCAGTCCTTGCTCATATTCCTTGTGGGAGTGCGAAGCATTACGCCACCATCTACGCCTTCAAATTTCGCAGTTGGTTCATCTACATCATCGTTGGCAGAATTTTCCTTCTTAGGCCTGTAAGTGCAGCTGCCAAGATACAAATATTCTACAAACTGACTCTCGACTAAATCCAAGGTCCAGAGCAGATTGCAGACTTGTGATTCATTTTAAAAGATTGGAATTAGTATGGTATAGATTTTGGGGGGGTCATCTCTTTCATAATTGATAACCACGCAGTGCTGTGAGCTCGCAGAAGGCTCAGTTGTGATTTCAGTCTGGAGCAATTATTAATATTGTCATAACCTCTTATGTAACTCTGCTTTCCTCTGCTCCCAGGCTCTGAACAAGATGTAGCTACAGGGACTATGGACACAGCCAAGGTTTTCTGGCAATAAAAGAGCAGAATATTCAGATGTTTGTCTAAGCACTTTTTTGTGACTCTCTTTAGTGAGTTGTGTTTTGGGGTGAGTGTTTATAGAAAGTGCTCTCTATCTCATAGTCTGGTCCTCAGTGTGGCTGTGACAAATGAAGCTTCTCAGCTGCTCTTCTGCGTGTTGATGCTGTAAAAGAAGCTGCATAGCTGAAGAATGAGCCAAATGTTCCTCTTGCTACCAAGGCCTCTGGTGTATTCCTCAACCTCTTTTGACTGAACTTAACTCTGAGGTCAGATGGTCAGAAACTCTGGTATGAAATCCTGGCTTGCCCATGCACTTGGTGCGCGCTTAGGTCGATGGCAAGCCAAGTCAAGCTAACAAAATAGCCAGTCTCCTCAAAGGTCCAGGGAACACAGAGGGTGTTTGTATTGCGCTTTGGTGTGTTCAGATGCTCGTGTGCTGTTGTACCAGGGAGCGTGTGCCAGTGATGGTTCTGCACGACTGAGCTTAAGCTTGAGAACGTCATCACCTACTAAAGCTTTCAACTTCCTACTGCTCACTCCTGTTGGTTCTATATGTGTCATCCTGTCAGAAAACATCCGTGCCTCGTTGCTGTGTGGTGTAAAGGGAAGAGAAAAGAGGTGCACGGAACTGGATAATTGCACAGGGAGACAGCAAGTGGTGGTGAGAAAAAAAAAATCTGTCGAGATGAATCAGAGGTTGCCCACACAAACAGGAAGACTGCATTTCTTACTTTTCAATTAAAAAATCTATCACACTGGTAGTTTGTTGGAGCTGCACTCCAGGATTCAGTATATATATTATCTTTGTCCAAAAAACAAAAATCTGAGTGAGGGTACCCTTATGAAAAAGAACAGTAGTAATACTACATGAATTACTACAGGATTTCTATAAGAATATAAAAATAGACAGGATATTACACACTACACTATAGACTACTACAAGACAGAACTACAGAAATATTATAGGAGGTGAAAATATTATGTATTATTACAGAAATATATAACGCAACAGAAATCCTATAGTTTCTTATAGTGCTCCTACTACAGATCTTTTCTGCAAGGCAGAGTTTCACATCGTGGTCTGCGGGAACCTATAATTTAATTAAAAGTCATGGTAATCTGTTTATTAGAATATTTGTATTATTATTTGTATATGTTAGCCTATAACCTTCAAATACATTGTTATTTCCAGGTCACTGGCCATGATCTCATTCTCAAATTAATTTTGGCTGAGTTTATAATGGGGTAATTTGGCTCCAGTCTGGCAAAGGTGGATATTTCAAAGCCCTGTGCTGTCACTAAGATATGCCTCAGAGAGGGAGCATGTATATTTCCACAGTATTGGCTTTCAGCCTGGCTGTCACAGAGGAATGTATGATGGGTCATGGAGCTCCTCAGAAGTGATCTGAGTGATCACTATGTGTGTGTTTGTGTTTGGAGTCAAAGACCACTCAGATATGACACTAAGCACTCCTAACAATCAAAGAGATGTCTTTTAAGCTTTGCCTTTGTTAATACTGTACCCCTATTGTGTTATTCATGGTTGCCCGGAGACTGTTCTACGTGAACAGAGGAATGACGAGCGAGATGCAGATGAAAGCGGACATATTTCTGTTACCTTTTATCCTGGCATCTGCATAAAACATGGACAAAACCCATTTAGTAATTTTAAATGGAGCCCTGCTGGCCCCCTGACGTACTAAAGGATAATTTTACCATCTTTTAAACAGGTTATGCTTTAAAAATACTACTTATAAATAAACTGAGGGGCCAACAAGAATCTAAAACTAGTAGGGGTGGGCAGTAGATAGATAGACACACAGACAGACAGATAGACAGACAGGCAGATAGATAGATAGACAGACAGGCAGACAGGCAGATAGATAGACAGACAGGCAGGCAGATAGATAGACAGATAGACAGGCAGATAGATAGATAGATAGACAGACAGACAGGCAGATAGATAGACAGACAGACAGACAGGCAGATAGATAGACAGACAGACAGACAGGCAGATAGATAGACAGACAGACAGACAGACAGGCAGATAGATAGACAGACAGACAGACAGGCAGATAGATAGACAGGCAGACAGGCAGATAGATAGACAGGCAGATAGATAGACAGACAGACAGACAGGCAGATAGATAGACAGACAGACAGGCAGATAGATAGATAGACAGACAGACAGACAGACAGACAGATACTTTATTGATACCGAACAAAAGTTAGCAATAGTATGTATGGCAAAAACATGACAAAATGACACAAATATTTTCAGGATACACAATACGGATCGTGATATTTAATTTTTCTGAAGTTTGCTATGTTGAAACAGGCAAAAAGTGATGAATAATGGCACATTTAGAGAATACTACTGAAAACAATGAACAGTGATTTTTTTTTGTGTGTACATACTGTGCTGCACTAAATCTAATTAAACAAGACTTATTATGCTCTCTTTGTAATGAAACGTGCAGTTGTTTAGTGTTCTTTAGTGACTTTAGTAGCAACGATATCCATGATATGCTCTGGAAAGCATATTGTGACATAACATGACGAATTCTCATGACAATGTGGCAGTTTATCATGATATTATTGATATTATGAGATTGCCCACCCCTAGTAATTCATTTGCTTTGTTGTCTTCTGCAGGGATCGACTATAAAACAACCACTATACTGCTTGATGGGCGCAGAGTTAAGCTGCAGCTTTGGTGAGTATATCTGCATCAGAATGAGCACAGCTACAGCTACAGCTGCCAGATTTCCAAATCAATTGGAAGGAAGTGACAGTCGCAGCTTTCAGTCTTTTCCAAACACATGTAGAACAGTTTTGTTCATGGCTAACCCATTTTTTTGTGTTCATGCATGAATTTGAATTTGCATTTGATCCTGTGCATGTTTAAGGCATGTTTAACAGCAGTGCATAACAGTTAGTAAGTATAACAGTTGAACAGTGATGAGAAACTGGAGATTGTCCCTGCAATTGTACTTTGTGCAGGATATGCAGCAAAGATCTTTTGGTCAGTGAAATATGAAGAGAACATGCCAAAAGTCTGAGTATGTAAATTATACCATTGCTCAACACAATTTTCCAGTGAAGCGTACAGCCAAGTCAATCCTGCCAAGCATGCCCACAAGCCTTATTTAAATTCTAGAATATTTTTAGAGGCCTGCACTCTCACTTGAGTCAGCCTTAAATTATTAATTATATCTCAGCAGATGAGGCATCTTAGTGAAGAGTGTTTATAATAACTCATCCTGTACCCCTGGTGCCATACTAGTGCATCTCGGCCACTTGTAGAGCTAAGCCATGTACTGTAAATGATTCAGAAAGCTCTGCTCCTACTCATGGTTTGCTGCTCTGGCACCAAGCACCAGGAGCCAATCACTTAACAAAATACAGGCCCGAGAGCAACCACAGAAAAAGCTCCTGGAAAGCTGGAGGAGAACAAGAACATTGTAAAGTGAATGCTGTTGTTTTGTTGTTGTTCTTTCGTAGGGACACATCTGGACAGGGTCGCTTCTGCACCATTTTCCGCTCTTATTCCAGAGGAGCACAGGTATGCTCACAGACAGCAGATTTAACAGATAAGAACTAGGGATGCACCTTCTCTCTCTCTCAGAACCAATTCTGATATCTAATATCTCAGAATATTAGCTGATACCACATGTGAGTCTGAAACCACTGCACTGTTAAAGGAATAATTGAAATGATTTTCCACTTACCCCACATGCAGTTGATCAGTAGAGACATGATTAGTTTTTATTTTTATTTTGCTTCTTTAGTTTTGAACTGGATCTATGAGGCTAATGTTGCTAAAACTGTAAGTTAATAGACCAAACCATTTCCATACATACATGCAGATGATGATGTCGCTCCAGTTTAGTTTATGTGTAAATAAGGTCTGTCCATGCCCTTTACTAAATTATGTTGTTCTAAATGACTATATGTAGCTTATCGATGTGATTTGGTGCAAATATATGAAGATGCTGGTGTGTATTTGTGGAAACTGTTTTGGTGACTATTCTAATGTTAGCACCGTTAGCCTGGCAGCTCCAGTTCTACATTAAAGAGGTAAAACATGGACACAACATGTCTTGACGTATCGACTATTTGTCGGGGAAGTAGAAAATCATGGAAATTAGAATTTTTGGCACTCAATTCCTCTGAGGCACATGCTTTGGTGTAGCAAACAAAGTAAATATTAAAATATGAGTGGAGATGAGCATACATCGAAATCATTTCAGGATGGTAAAAATTGCTCAGTAATCTTGTTCTAAAAAGTTTAGAAAATTGCACTTTTACAGTTTTATAATATCCATGACTAAGAAACAGTATTTAATGTGGATCAGGACAGATGAGGTCAGTACTGGTGCCAATACTAATGCAGAAAATCAGATCAGTACATCTAATAAAGTACTAATAAAAAACAAAGATTTTGAATCTCCTCCAGACTACTGTTATTGAATCCTATTGAAAATTCCTAAAACAAGCAGAGAAAGGATCTGGGCATTAAACATTTGGAGCTGTTGATAAAATTCAGTGTTTTTATTCAGTGTTGTTAAATGCTCCACCCAGGGGTCAGCAGTTCCTGTTCAAAGTCTGGTATGTGGTAAAACAGGGTGGGCTATTACTGTTGAAGTGACATTTTCCTGTTCTGGCTCATGCGCCCATCATAATAATACCCACAGTGAGAGGAAATGACACTGCAGTTGCCCCGCTATTCCATGCACATAGATTGATTAAACTGTTCATGTCTTCTCTGTTGGATCTAATAAAGTATTTACTGGATCTAAAGCTAAAAGGTTCAGAAAGTAAAGGGGTTTACAGCATATTTAGAGCAGATCCAAAAATTCATGTTCATCCAGAAGATTACTGTCTAATTTTAGTGCAAGATTTCTTAGATCTATATTACTTAACTCTAAGTAACTCTTTCATGTAATGTAATATACTGTCTGATATAATGCATTTCAGGGTGTTATCCTTGTGTATGACATCACAAGTCGCTGGTCCTTTGATGGAATTGACAGATGGATTAAAGAGATTGATGAGGTGAAGTGCATTTACATCCTGAGCTTCACATTATTTCACAAACACATTTTTGGACTTGATCACACCTGTAATTTAGCGAATGTGATTACTATACAAGACATCATAGGTAACAACTGCACTTGTCGTTAATTGAGTGTGTTTAAGATTTGTGTAACTCTAAATTATGATCATCCAAGTTATTATTCTCATATAACAGAATCCTTTAACTGATCTGCACAGCCTTCAAAAGAACTGAACAAGAGCATGCATTGTTTATAGCTGACTGTCAGTTACTTTTCTTTCTGACATTCTAAGGACACCAGAAATTACATGGATATTTGTGAAGTAGCAATGATATGGCAATACTTATAATACCTAAAATACCAATGATACTGAACTGTTTATTTTGGTTTGGTGAGAACTGATTGAAATATAACTCTGACTTATTATTACTTATTCCCCAGCATGCACCAGGAGTGCCCAAGATCCTGGTGGGGAACCGTCTACACCTGGCCTACAAGCGTCAGGTGACCACAGAAAATGCCCAGGCCTTTGCAGAACGTCTGGGGGTCACTTTCTTCGAGGTCAGCCCTCTGTGCAACTTCAACATCACAGAGTCCTTTACTGAATTGGCTCGCATTGTTCTAATGCGTCACGGCATGGAGAGACTCTGGAGACCCAACAAAGGTACCCAAAGTGTCCCATGATGTCAATTACTGACTAAAACTATTTAAATCATTTACAGTTTATCGGTTATTTATGTATTACTCACATTGCCTTTGAAAAGATTAATGTTTGTAAGACACAGAACACAGTACTTGCAAAAGGGGGTTATTGTAATTTATTTTTTATTTGCCAGCGCATGGGGATTACTAAAATGTATGTCACCATATGGGCATGAAAATATGTCAAGCACAGTGTGCCTGAATTTATTTTGAATGCATTTAGATAAGCAATCCCAGCTCCCATTTAAACCTAAGATAGTCATAACTGAGTGACCACATAAACTTGCACAGCAATTACGTACGCGGCCAAAGAATGCTCAGTAAGCCAAAAGAATTCAAGGTTTTTAGAAAAAAAAACTGCTAAACTCACTTTGGAGACACCCAGTGGTCAGATACCAAAGCAATGTCCATATGACTCAATCTAGCCTAAGCTTTGATGTCTTGAATGCCTTGCCTTTAAACAAAGCAAGGCACGACAGGTAGATCCAGAATAAAGAAAATGAAAATTTTTCATAACCTGTTTTACATTATGACTTGTGAGTGGAAGCCTTAAAGGTTTATTTTGACTGTTCTTTTTAAGGCCACTAACAAGGACAATTCAGCACTTTCAGTCTTTCAGTTCAGTCTTCATCTGATCCTTGTATAGTCCTTGAAAGGCATTTTTTGTGTCTTGGGTCATGTTTGTCCTTCATTACTGCAAATGCCACAGTAACACTCTGTACATATTAACATTGTTTAAAGGGAAGTTTTAAAAATTCTGCATAAGTCAATCTTTGAGATGCAAACCAAGCCATTCAGAGTGGTTTGATGTGAAATGCTCTGTTCTAAAGAATCTTACTGAGCCACATTTTCTTTACAGTGGTGGTGATACTAACCAGGAATCACAATGTCTACCACACAAATATAGATAATATATTTATTATCCAAAATGTCCAGTGAATCTACATGTATATTTAATGCAGAAATATAGTGATGGATCTGAAAAATGTTTTCTACGGGTACCATTTTGCCTTTCAGTGCCTTGTAAGCACCTCTCCTTCATGGAGAGTTTTTAAATAATACATTTTAGACCAAAACCTTCTTTCAAAATGAGCAGAACACAATGTCTCAGGCATAAGGCAAAGTATTCCCAACAATTTAATGTAATACATATCTGTGAGGGAACTTTTAGGGGGACTAAACTCTTCAGACATCTGGTTCATGTCACCACCACTGTGAGCAGTTCTGTCACAGTAAGCTTGTCTAGAACGGCCCATTTTACATCTAACCATTCTGGATGACTTTGTTTACATCCTTATGATTGAATTATGTACAGAAACTTAAGATCATCAAACACTCTGGCTGGCTCTTTGCAAGACTGAATGAACACAATGTTTTACTTTTTTTTTGGGGGGGGGTGTAAAAATACATAAAATATATAAAAGTTCCATAACATTTGCACATGCCACATTTTATGTTTTATTTTTCTTTTCTCCCCAGTACATTAAAGTCAGCAAAGTAACAATTATTGTTGATTAACATGCAGAATTGTGAGAGTGACTCATAGGTGTCAAATTCAGGTCCAGAAAGTAAAAGTCCTTCCCAGGATTTTGTTCCAACAGGCTGGCTTCTCTAGTTAGATCACACCACCAGCAGAGCTGTCCAGCCTGTTGGAACAAAATCCTGGGAAGGATTTTTACTTTCTGAACCTGGATTTGACACAACAAAACATGTCATTTGAATAGTTGCATGTAAAACTTTTGCAGACTATACTATATCTGCATCTGTATGTATAAAACTTGTACTATAGATATTGTCTTTTTGTTATTTCACAAAGCAGGATTTCTCAGTGAGGACTGTCCATTAAGAATATCACTCTCTTGATCTTTGTCTTAAATTTTCTGGCAAAGTATAAAATCCTGCTTTGTTAAACACTTCCCAGGTGGCATCTTTCAGACAACACTGATGGATACTTTGAACATATCATGCATCTCTCTGTCTTTCTCTGTGTTTCTGTGCAGTGTTAAGTCTGCAAGACCTGTGCTGCCGTTCTATCGTCTCCTGCACTCCGGTGCACCTAGTGGACAAACTCCCTCTTCCTGTTGCCTTAAAGAGCCACCTCAAGTCCTTCTCCATGGCCAACGGCCTGAATGCCCGCATGATGCACGGACGCTCCTACTCTGTTATAGCCAGCAGTGCGAAGAAGAGGAATGGAACAAAAAAATCCAAACTCATCTACCCACCCCTGAGCCCATCCCAGAGCTGCGCAAGGACCAGCTGCAAGATATCATAGTCTAATGACACAGCCTGCACTCGCAACATAAACACACAACCACAGTTTACAGTATGAGGCAATGCTCAAAGTCAACAGGGTTTTACTTCAGTGAAGATGTGTCCCAGTGACTCATGGCAAATAGTGCCCGTGATCATTTCAATCCACCCAGATACTTGGGGGTGCATTCCCTGTACTGGATCTGAATGTGATTTCTCAAAGAGATTAAACAGACCCACAAGAAGGGATTTGTTTCAGAGTGTGAAGCCACTATTTCACCATATTTTGCATATATGTACAGAATATTTCATCCTGTTTGTAAATGATGAGTTAGAAATGTGAATGGTACTGCATTTTGGCATTGAGGACAAAAATATTTTCTGAGCTTGGACCAAGCAAGCATGAGGGCAGAGAAAACGGTCCTGTTTTTTGAATATTTCAATTTTCACAGTGGACCTAGTTGATGATACCAGCTTGTTTTCTAACTTTTATTCTAATGCTCTTCAGGGTACATGTATTGAACAAACATCAGTGTTGAGAAATGCAGCTCTTTGTATTGTGTATTTAAGTCATGTTGTTTGATACTATATTGTTATTATTCTTAATTATTGTAATGCACTTGAACAGTGAACGATATTGTAATATTTTATATGGAGTGACACCAAAGACATGGCAGAACGAATATGGAGCTTACCAACGCTTACTAATAGTTTGTTATGGATTCGCTACAGACACTAATATTTCAATTACACTGCAAATCAACAGGAATTCCTAACTAGATATCTTTTTTTTTTTTTTTTTTTTTTTTTAATAAAAGTGTGTTACCAACAAGATAACTGACTTGATTTTGTTTTCCAGATCCCAGCCAAGCCACCACTAGAGGGTAGTATTGTATTTTGTTTTTAAAACCTAAAGGGATCTTTGCCACTGTTTTAGATTAAAAAGAAAGACTGGATCCAGTTGGTTTTATGCTTAGGCTGGAAGAAATCTGAGGGGGGGTGGATCTATCGTAAACAGCAGTTAGTGCTAAATTACTGCATGCACATGAGGCATAAAAGCCACAGAAAATTCTTTATTGTAGGAAGAACTATAACACTGTAGGGTACTGATGAGAGGATTGGTTGTGTATAGTGTGCTCTCTGCAAGCTTTGTGGTGCAGTCATCTGTAGACATGAAATCTTACCTCTGTGAGAGCTGCTGTCAGCAGAATACCAAAAACTGTCCCCATATCTTTTGCACATCAGTCCCACGGCACATCAACATAATGCACTGTTTATACAGAAATACAGCAAGCACCATCAAGTTCACCAGCACAGACAAGTGAAATCTGAAATCCTAGCAGTATTCATTGACACATGAAATAAACATTACTCTTTGTAGAACGAGCCAGTTATCTTTATCTCAGACTGAAAAAACAGCACATCCCTCAAGGCAGAAATTATACAACATGCCAAAATAAAATGACACGACATTCAATTTCCCACCATGCCCTCTCACCCTTTCTGTGTTCACTTCATGTCCAGACCCCATAAATTGCTGTGTTGACATTCACTGAAAATACACCAAGCTTTGATGGTATAGTGTTTGAATTAGTGCACAAAACTTCTAGATTAGGTTAAAATGATACTCTTCTGGTCAGCATTTATTTGATCAGATAATCACATTAAAATAAATATAAATAATACTAATACAATAAGTACTGATTTTACATACTCGAGTGTGTTTGTTTAACCACATTTTCTAAACATCTCTTTGTAGCAGCCTGGTATTATTTGTAGTTATCATCTAATGCCTGGTTTGGCTAAGCAATACTTCATTAGCTTAATTTAACAAAATCATGCAGTGACTGGGGACCTCCAGAACAAATCTGGTACCAAACCTGGTCAAACCTTGTACTTCTAACTAGGTCACAAGATATCCATTACGTTTTTGGCCAAAAAAGTTCTTGTTACTTTTCACTGTATTTATTTATGTTTATTCACATTTATTCTAAATGCTTTCTCAAGCATATGTGCTTTCACACATATCGACAAGATAAATGGCAATGGCATTTAAATGATGTGCTCAGGTCCTTAAAATGTTTTGCACAGTACTGTATATCATGTTAAAAATCATGTTACTCAGTTACATATACTCAAGCAAAATTTTGATGGACTTGTATGGACCCTGAGAATGTTCATATAATAATACTATTACTTCTACTCAAGTATATTTGTGAGGTGAGGAGTTTAGACTGGGTACAGTCCACTTTGAGCTTTAGCATTTTCATTTTGTCCAAGAGCGCATCAAAAAGAAAAGAGAAGAACCCAACAAACTTCATTTCAGACACTGATAGATACTGGATGAAGTTCTGTTGCAGTTTTATGTTATTCGGTACTTCCGTATGTTTTTGACCTGCTCCTTTTGTGCTTCTACTCAAATTTTTAAAAAATACTTTTACTCCAACATCACAGTTTTAAATGAAACAGCATCATGTAACTGAAAAAATGGTTCAGTGAAACCTTTTAGAGTTTCACTGATTAAACCCATTTTACAAAAACCAAAAAGTAACATGAAAATGAAAATGTGAATGAAAACATGTTTAAAAAATAGAGATAAGTTTGTAGTATTATATCTTTAAAGAGGTCTCTGATTTTATCTGTTCTTCTGCATGAGCAGAGGTTCCTGCAGATGGCGTGCTTATCACGCTGGAAGACTGATTTGAGTCCTGCAGCCTACAGAGATCCAAATTTATTAGAAAAGACTGCCAGGTGTCTCCAAAGAGATCCAACTAATGTAATACTGACAAACACTGGGGAAAAAAATAATGAATGAGGATTAAGGATAGCTTAATGATTGGAGCAAGGCTCTTGGTGCCTTAGTGATAGATGACGCTTCTAACTATTTGCCTATACAACTTGTATTATGTATTGTACATGTTTGCCTTAAGATATTATTAACTGTGTGAAATAAAAAAGCTTTTTCCACATGTTCCAAAGCTGAACGTCAAAACTAAGTTTACTGAATCCAATGAATTGAAAACTGAATTTGAAGAGACATTGTCTTTGGATATGTGGGTTCATGGTTTTGAATAGGAAACTCTCAAGAGCACACTGATAAATGAGTCTTAAGGACAGGCCCATTCTGAAACTTATGTTGCATGACCTTGACACCATAAAACAAAAGGCTCACCCAAACATGGGTGGGTAAAAGCAGACAGGTAACACAAGCTTATTCCCATATATAGTAGTGCTTCAGATAAGTGGAAATGTCAAGTGGGAGTTATGGGATCATTTTTAGTGGCCTGAAGAATGGAAACCCCCTCATGTACTGGTCAATTGGCCTTCAAATGGACTTGCTTCAAAGTGATGAGTTAAGGCAGGGTCAACAACTGGAAAGGCCATCTGAGAATACAACTGAGAATGTAAGAACTCAACAAAGGTCTACACACCTACACACAATAAGATGTAAGACTTCCTTAGATCTTTAAATCATAGTCACACAAAGCTCTTGGGCCCCCCACACGTCTTACAATAAAAAAGGATCACAGTTACAAAAAAAAAAAAAAGATTATTTCTCATAAGGAGCCATTAATGATACGATGAGTGCTGAGAGGCATTTATTTAACTTATTTAGTCGTTACATATTTAAGTCATTACACACTTCATCCATCTCCACTCTTTGAGCTGTAAGGACCCCCAAGGCCCCTAATAGTAAAAGGTCTTTTGGCACTGGCCCCACTGGCCCAGTCATTAATTCTTTTATGAATATTCATATAGAGTACCGGTGGATAATTATAGATCTAGGCCTTCAGTTTGTGCCATAAATATCAAAACATGTTAAAAATATGAGGGAAAAACCCACCTCAACCATAATGTTAACTTCTGAAAGCGTTCCAGTAGGATTCTTGTAGTTTGTTAGCTCTAAGCTAATGGCAATTCACATCAATATTTCCTAAAAAGGCTAAAGTTAGAATTTTCTATTTCATCTTGAACAACGCAGCAGTCACATGCTAGTACATTTCGGCACCATAAATTAACTGCTGCAGGGTTTAATGTGGCGGTTCTAGATTAAACACAGGCAATAGAAAGCATCTGACATTCCATGTTTTACTTGAAGCTTGTGATAGACATATTAGCAAATATTTAAATATTTGCTGTAACCAATTGGAGAGCTACCTAATCTTCCTAGATACCACTAAGAAAAACGGTTCTTGAATCTAGATTCTTACCAATTTTCTGCCTGCTGATTCAAGAATTTAACACTTTTGTTTCTATAGTACTTGCAGAGTTTAGAACCTCATTTCCAAAAACAGTTGGGACGCTGTGCAAAATGTAAATGAAAACAAAATGCAATGATGTGCAAATCATTTGTATTATGATAAATATAAACCTTATATTTAATTGAAAATAGTCCAAAGACAACATATCAAATGTTAAAACTGAAAAATTATACTATTTTTTGAAAATCATTTGCCCATTTTGAATTTGATGCCAACATCACGTTCCAAAAAAGTTGAGACGGGGGCAACAAAAGGTCGGTAAAGTTGTGTAATGCTAAAAAAACACCTGACAGTTAACTGGCCACAGGTCAGTAACATGACTGAGTATAAAAAAGGATCCCAGAGAGGCTGAATCTTTCAGAAGTAAAGATGAGCAGGGATTCACTACTCTTTGGGCAAATAGTGCAACAATTAAAGAATAACATTTCTCAATGTAAAATAGCTAAGAAGTTTTGCTTTTATCATCTATAGTACATAATATCATTACAACATTCAGAGAATCTTGAGAAATCTCTGTATGCAAAAGAAAAACAAAAAAAAAACAGTATTGGCTGGTTGTGATCTTTGGGCCCTCGGGCGGAACTGCATTTAAAACACGTGATTCTGCAGCGGAAATCACTGCATGGGCTCAGAAACACTTTTGAAAATGACTGTCTGTAAAAGCAATTTGTTGCTGCATCCACAAATGCAAGCTAAAACTCTAAAATGCAAAGAAGAAGCCATCCAACCTTCTCTGGGCCCAAGCTCATTAAAAACGGAGGTGAAGTGGAAAAGTGTCCTGTGGTCGACGAATTAACATTTGAAATTCTTTTTAGAAATCATGGATACTGTATCCTCTGGGCTGAAGACCACTCAGCTTGTTATCAGTGCACAGTTTGAAAGCCAGCATTCATGAAGGTGTAGGGGTGCATGGTATGGGTGATGTGCACATCAGTAAAGGCACTATTAATTCTGAATGATATATACATGTTTTGGCAACATATGCTGCCATCTAGATGACATCTTTTTCACAGAAGGCCTTGATTATTTCAGCAAGACAATGCCAAACCACATTCTGCATGTACTACAACAGCATGGCTCAGTAGTATAAGAGATCAGGTGCTAAGTTGGGCTGCCTGCAGTCCAGACCTGTCACCACTGGAAATATTTGCTGCATTGTGAAATGAAAAATTTGAGAAAGGAGACTGCGAACTGTTGAGCAGCTGAAATCCTATATCAGACAAGAATGGAAAAACATTTAACTTTCAAAACTACAGCAATTGGTCTCCTCAGTTCCCAAATGCTTACAGACTGTTGTTAAAAGAAGAGGTGATGAAACACAGCAGTAAACATGACCCTGTCCCAACTTTCTTGAAACGTGTTGTTGACATAAAATTCAGAATGGGCATATATTTTTCAACAGTAACATTTCTCAGTTTCAACATTTGATTCAACATCAGTTTCAACATTCAACAGTCTTTCCACTTTTTCCAATGAAATATAGGGTTTAAATAATTTGCACATCATTGCATTTTGGTTTTATTTACATTTTGCACAATGTCCCAACTTTTTTGGAAGTAGGGTTGTAAACTCTGCAAGTACAAAACAAGTGTTAAATTCTTGAATCAGAAGTGGAAGTGTGGTTGTTAATACAAGCATGATTCTGCTGAATAAAAATGAACCAAAATCAACAGACATGGATTTGAAGGCACAGAAGGCCATGAGGGTTTCCGTCAGCAGAATATTATGTATTCTGCTTTACATTACTGTTGCGGACACATGAAATTTTGTAATTCCCACTTTTGTACACCACTTAAAAGTACCAGCTGACCTTTACACTGTGTGCACACTTCATGATGGATGAGCCAATTGAAATGGTGCAAATTGACATTAAATAAAATCTCATTTAATTTTTGTATTTTTCCTTTTTTGAGAAACAAGGTTTTGACAGAAAACAGAAAAAAAATTGTAAAAATTAATTTAGATACTGTATACCACCTCTTAAATACACGCAAGACACCAATATTAAGCCATAGCTTATCATTTTGCAAATTTAAAAAAAACTTTTTTTTAACCTAACTTGATATTTTGCTAGCATTTTGGAACTGATATCTTGATTTACATCCTGGTCTCACAGAAATTAGCAAGAACAGGTGTTAATAGGCTTTCACCCCAGGCTATGTTGTTAAAAGAGTTTGTAGAGAGTTGTACTATTGAGTGACTATGTTTTGGCCACTTTGTCTTGTCCTGCACACCAGCCCAGTGTGCAGGGAGCAGACAGTCCGCAGGTGTGTCTGTGCATATGGAGCCAAACTCATCAGCCTAGCAGGCTGCCATCTGGTCAGTAAAAAAAGAGCTACCTCAGGCTTTATGATCATTACACCTATCCAGTTGTCAATTTCTTGGTTGCTGTGATCCCAATAAACCTCTCTGTCCTCATAAAAGTGAGATAATCAAGTCTGTATTATCTAGCTCTAAATAATTAATTTGCAATTAATTTAATCTGTTTAAGAGACTTGTCAAGCTATTTTTGGAAAGAAGATCCACCGTCCAATACTCCTTGCTTTCATCCAAAATGTGTGTAAGCTCTTTCAAGGACAATATGTGATTGTTTCCCCGATGTGCTTGTACAGGATGTTCATTGTCTCAGAGAATGTTTCTTCCTCTGGTTTGTCTCGGAGGGCTATTGTTTGGGGTTGACCTCCCTCGAGCCCTACGCTTCTCCTTCACCCTCCATGGACTGATTTACTGGACTTCCTCTGCTTTAAGAATTGCGTGCTAACACACACACACACACACACACACACACACACACACACACACACACACACACACACACACACACACACACACACACACACACAGTCAACTTCATAATTACTGGCACCCTGGGTAAAAATCAGTTAAACTCAACAGGCCATGAGATTAACTCATGTGGTGAATTAACTCTACGCCACTCTGAAAATATGAGAGAAATGAAGTTTTAATCGAAATAAGCTTAGGAAAAAAAAACTTAATAAAATGCAAAACCATAATTATTGACAATTATTAGCACTCCTGCATGTAGTGCTCTGTGGAACCTCCCTTTGCCAACAGCAATGAGTTTGGGTGGCCATGTAAAAAGCTCGATTCTGTTGTCACTGAAACAAATTTGCTCATATTGTCCTACTGGAAGATCCATCTGCAGCTCATTTTTAGCTTTTTGGCAGAGACAGACAGACTTTCTATAAAATCTCCTGGTATTTCATAGAGTCCTAACAATGTTCCCAGGGCCTCTGGAGGAAAACAACCCCAAAACATCACAGATCCTTCACCAATAAAAGTGAGGATGGGATTCTCTTCTGTATAACCATACTTCTTTACACAAAGCCCACCTTGAGTGTTTGTTGCCAACACTGAATGCCACCACACTCTACAAAACTCTAGGGGCTTAAGTATGGTTATATGAAAGAAAAAGCTTTCTTCTGACATGCATTCCAAATAGTTTTTTGGCTTGAAGTTGGTGTCTAATTGTAGCTTTAGTTTGTTTGATGACCCCCAGATGCTACCATTTCAACCGTGATTCTTGGATGAAAAGTTTCACTGTCTAACCATCCTCCTCACTGTGCATGGGGCAAATTACACTTCTGTCCTCATTCCAGGCATATTCATTAATTCTCCAGTGTTTTAAACTTTTTAATTATTGCCCAAACAACAGTGGATATGAGCATTTTCTGGCATGTAGCTATGTTGTATAGCAATTGCCTGATTTCTGAAGGCCAACACATTTTAGTCTCATTTCATTGTATATTCATCCTCACGTAGATGAATGAGATGAAGGGAATTTGGCCTTTGTGTCACCTCATATTTATACCCCAGTAAAACAGGAAGTGGAGTATGGAAAACCCCTCAAAAGTTTCTGAATGTATCTGATGAATATGCTTCGGTTAATTTTTTCATAAGAATTTCTACGTATTTTATGAGTGTATATGCGTCCTTTGACTAAATTGATTTTGATTAAAAGGTTTTACATTTTTCCTTGACCTTTTTCTTTACCACAGTGGCCAATGACAATGAAGATGACTGTAAATCCAACTGACCTTTTAGAATGTTTAAAAATGAAACATGCAGTCAAAACATTTATAGTGTTTACATTAATAATGCTCTGACAATGGAATAATATAGAGTGAGTGAAGAACTACAGGATGACATGACACTTCTAGCAAGAATTTTTTGCCTGTTCCAGTATCACCAGTCAGCAGACACAGATAATAGAGAAACACATTTAGTACAGAAGTATCACAATGTAAAAGCAGGAGAGGTGCAGGGTTACTTTGGGGAACCTAATTCTGTCATAGAAATATGGCAGAAGCCTGCACACTGTGAGCTGTGAGCAACCCCTCGCTCAGTCAGAAGAGGATTCGCACCTTCACAGATAAACCTCCAATTCAGTGACATGCTCTCAAACCAATTCTCTGAAATACTGAGAGTGCTCTAAGAAGTCTCTAGTACTTGAACAAAGGACACTGATGCACAATAACTTTTGCAACATTTTGTTGTATTTTCGGAACAATTCATAGCATTTAGACAAATAAATAAAGGGTGTATGTGAAAGACACAATTTAATTTAGGTTGGTTTTAATGTAGCTTTTCCTTTGGATTAGATGCACTACTCTATTGTGTTAGAGTCTGAACCTGTGACTTTCTGTGACTTCTTCAGAATTACTGCCCAAAAGCTAGTTCTATTACTTTATATGACCTCCCACTGGACAAAACCTTAGTCATTCACCTAGGGTTGCCAACTCCATCTGCAACCAATCCTTGAACATTTTTATGGAGTACTTTACTGCTCCTATGAACTCAGCTGTTAATCTGGAACTTTACATTAAATGAATAAAAATATACATTTCTGGGGGGTCCATTTTTGTCCTCCAGCAAGACCTAATTTGTAGCATCAAATTAGACAGATAATTTGCTATGGCTCACATAGAATAGAGAATTCTGAGCTGTCATGAGAGGGCCGTAGTGGCAACAACCAAACATAAGCCATTATGGACCTTCTTCTGTCAAAGAACATTAAACCCACACATATAAATAATAAAAGTATTTAATTTTTATTCCAGAAAACCTTGATCAGTTCTTTGAATTTCACAATCAATCATTGAGAGCTGGCAACCTGAAATTCATCAAATTCAGATCAACTGGATAAAGAAGTGTTTTTGTTCCTTTTGTGTTTCTGTCCACACATAGTATCAAGATGAAACAGAGATTGTATTTTCCCTCTGATGAGTGTGATGCTCATTTTCTATGGTTAATTAACTTGCATGCACATGATTCACAGCTCACTGAACCAATATTCCCAAAGCATCATTTTCAAATTTTCATGATATCAAATGTGACGTCTTTATATTAGCTGTCTTAATTTGTAAATCAATCAGAAAAGGAAAGAAGGCGTCCATCTCAAGTCACTGATCATAAAAATTCAGCAGGATGCAATAACTTTTCCTCCAAATGCAAGGCATAGAGAAAAAAGAAATGAATTGACTAGTGAACAGAAATGTCAACTGTACGTAAACACTCATTAGAGGCAACTGGCAGATAGTCTAGTATTGAGCTTATAAAGGATTTTCAATGGAAAATCATCATTAACTGTGCAATTTATTCAAAGATCCTGGTGAGCCATATTTTCTGTTCATTAAATTCCCAGCGGAATAATTGCAAACACTGATGGCATGCAGTTGACTTTCATCGGTCAAAACCAAGGCTTATCAGCATTCTTCTGGATGCTCCTCCTGGGAATCAGACAGCAAAGTTAACCCTAATGCACTTTATTTCTTTATTTCCTGCCATGTCTTACCAAAGGCTTGCTAATAATAGCTAACCGCACAGCAGCAAATATTCAGAAATGTCACATTTCATAGATGAAAGATAAAAGAGTGGATTTATTTATATGCATGGCAATATTTATATATTCCCACACTGTTACTATTTTTCGCTTTTGCGGTCCAACTGATGCAGTGAAAGGCAGCCAGTCGTCGCCTTGGGCATGCTGGTCGTTGCCGCTCAGATACCTGATGGGCTGGCAGACTCCACCTGAGCCCTGTGGGAACACCTGACCCCACACAGCCTCTCCCACAGGTCTGACATGATACATGCAACAACTAGCTCCACTCGAGGGGCCCAGAACTCACATCAATAACAACATGACAGTCCAGCCGCAGCACATGGCCTTGCAAGTGAATGCATCTTGTTTTAACATTATGACTCGTGACTGTGTTAACAATTTCAATGAAGGTGAGTGACAAAAGCCTTTAAAATATTCTACATCAGAAGCCACCAATTCCAATCAGGAAGGGCCCGAATCCTGCACAAGTTTGTTATTGTCCTGCTCAAGCACACATACTAAACCTAAATAACTGAGTTGAATGAAATGTGTCCAATCAGGGAAACACTAGTCTGAGAGCTGCAGATCATATGTAAGTGTGTCTATAAAACATTCACTTGGCATATATACCATCTGGGATATAAACGTGAAACAAAACTGCTCGCCATCAGATGAAAGACGTCAAATCATCAAGACCGTTCAAACCACAGCCATGCAACAACCTTGAAAAAAGCAAAAGTTTAATACAAGATAAATATGACTTGTAAATAATACCAAGTAAAAAAGTCAAATAATGTCATATAAGTTAAATACAACAATTCTTGCCTTAAACCCATAAGAAGTACAAATATACTTGTTTATATGCAGCGTGTCTGTGATTGTGTCAGCTTCACGCAAGGTTTAAGTCATGTTGTACTACAGCATGTTTAAAGCAATGAGACATTAGCTGCTGCACCTGTCAGCATGTCATCACCTGGCCTATTCGAAAATAGCTCCAGTGTATTTTTAGCTTTGCTTGAAAGCTACCATGTGCACAAAGCACTTTAGACAATTTACAGACTTTCTTTTGAGCTGACGTAGAATGAAAGGAGACGGGAGCTCTTTAAAGTCTGCCCGAATGCACAGTAGAAAAATGGAGGGAACAGAATGAGGATAAACAAAAAGAGAAACACGTTTGTGAAGCATGAACGATGTGAAGAGTGGTGACAGCGTCTCACTGGCTTTCTTCCCCCAACGGGATGTACAGGAGTAAAAGACGTCATAGCATTAAGCACATTTATTTTAAAACATGTCAGCAATGAGACAGGCTAGACAAGCATTATAACACTTACCAGTGTTGTACTTAAAGACCCACTAGTGCTGTGTGATTTCATGACATATGAATTTTTAAACCTAACTCTACACTACCCTGATTACAGCTTACGTATCCAAACTTCCACCAAATATGAATGCCTACATTGTAGACAAATACAAGGATGGAACTTAATTGGCAGGATCAAATTTAATTAATGGGTATATCATATTTTATTTTCTTTCCCCCATATAGTCTACTTTGTGGTTTGTGTGTAGCTTCTAGCACCAAAATGTGATTTCTATGGTGGCCAACATAACCTTTACAGAGTACAATTAAAAATGCAACACTCAAAACAGCTACAAATGAACTACATTTAAAAAATGCGCTGAAAATACAGAAAACCCATTCAACTCCGGAAACACTGCAAAGCAGTGAGCCACAACACAATGGAAATGTTTCTGGAAGACTCTCAAAGGGGATGGAATATCTGTGATGGAAAATCACTGACAGAAGTCCACAGAGATTCAAATTCCAGTATGTTCATGGTTAACTTGGCTGGCTTGTTAGCTGTCTAACATGTCGCAGCTCTGCTTTAGTAGTTATAAAAGTTTATTATTTAAAAGTGCTGGTGTAGTCATTTTGATGATTTTTGATGGGGTTTTTTGGCAGCTTGTTTGTGGTTGGCATTTCATTTAGTCTTCTCTGCCACCTTAGTCTGCGTATTTTTACATGACCATTTCCCCTCTATTTCTTTCCAACCTCTCTTTATCTCTTAGAGTGCTGTTGTTACTGTACCTTTACAACTGATATATATATGTAAGTTACCACTATTTCAATTGGCTGCCCTGTATTGTTCCTCATCCAAAAAGTAGTCCAGCCTGAAACACTCTTTATAACTTCAACATGAACATGTGGTGCTAAGCTGCTGTAGGCTAAATAAACATATGTAAATGCATTGGTTTAAATGAGCTGTCTTTGAAGCTTAAATTTGATATGAGGGCAGTATGGACTGGGGAATGAAGGATACTGAAACTAACTTCATTTTCATAATACTGTATATCCAACTTTTTTTAAAGGGCTATGTTTTCCATATTATAGACCCATTAAGCAAACTCCAGAGGATGCCTGGAAATGGAGTTTTCAGTGAAATTTCTAAGGAAAACTGAACTGAATGACACCAGCATAAGAAACCCAGGACCTGAAGAAAAAACAGTCAGTAAAATAGGATGAAGGATAGTTGGGAGAGAAAGGGAAGTACAGGAAGGGATTAATGAGAGAAAATGACTCAAACAAAAGATTCGAAGAGCCAGAGCAAGACCTGTCCTTCATACCAGCTCTTCACAAAAAAGGACAGAGGCTTAAAATAGGAATAGGAAAAATAATAATAAAAAACGGGAGAGGAAAATTGATTGCAAGAGGTTGTGAGAAACAGAGCTATAAGAAAAAATACAAGAATGAAAATAAAAAGCTGTAAAGGTCTGAATACAGAAAGCTATAGTAATGAGAGCACTAAAGAATGGTTACTGGGGAGGAGCTCAGACATACAGCATAGTAAGAGAGAGAGAGAGAGGGAGAGGGGGAGAGTGATGGTGAGGAGGGAGGGAGATATGTGAGGGAGGATAAATCCGTACAGCATCATGATTAGGGCTCAGAAGGCTTTGTGGTGCCGTGGCATGGAGAGCAGCATGCATGAGTGCAACTCTACATGCCTGACAGGCCACTGAAGCACAACCACTACAGAAGCTGGACACACAGAAAAGTCCACAACCTGCTGCTTCATGTATGGATCGCCATCACTGCTTCCACAATTGCATCTGAAAGTGGAACACTGGAAAGCTTTGGGGAAGTAGCATCAAAAATTTTTTGTGACAAGATACAGGACTTCTGTAACAAACTTACTGGATTTTTTTGGACCAAATCACAAAGAACAGCAACAGGTAAACTTTTGCCAAGGTTTTGCCAAAAGTAATTGCATCTCTATGGACTTTTTTTTGCACAAGCATCAGAAAAGACAGCAGAAGCCGGAGCAGAAGAGGTCAGATTCTGGATCTTCTCTGATTCTCACCATCTGTTTTAATCAGTTTAATAAATTTTTTCCGGACCTCCTTGTAATTTTATCATTATTTTTCCTCAAGGCTGGATAAGTAGGTTGCTTGCAGTGAAGCAGTTAGTGGCTATGGATTAGGAAGCTGATTGAGGATGAAGGTGTAGCATGTGAGCTTTGGGATTTAGATTTGGGACTTTCTGGCACACCATTCATGTTCTTGCAATATACACATAGATTCAGACACTAAATTGTGGCAGTAAGGCTCAAGTAAGCCGCAAAAATAGAGTCTGACACACATTCACAAATCCACCCTCTCACTTCTCTCTCTATCACGCATATACACTTCTGGCAGGGAATTTCCATACTCGGCTCCACTCGGTTCCCCACCTGCACTCGCACCTTTTCCCAGTCAGAACTTGCAACTGCAATCCTCCAGATGCCTCACACTGCCATCACGAGGCAGTAAAGCTGCCAACAGCGTCGCTCCTTGTTTTGGGACCTTTCTCTCACCTCCTCCCATCCTTTTCCTCATCTGCCTATCATCACCAGGCGCAACTTGACCCTCCATGCCAAGGATATAGGCATGCCACTGGGATCGTCACTGCTTTCCCACTATCACTAGACTCACACAAGTGCACAGAAAAGAAGACTGTGAAAGTGAGTAAGGGAGAGGGAGTAAGAGAGGGGCCAAAAGGAGGAGAGAGAGAACACGAAGGAGGGGAGACGGAGAAGGGGACAGAAGAGACGTGCAGTGGAAGAATGAATTGCTCGAGGTCAGGCTCGGATGCATCCAACCAGTGCAGGTAAGAAAACTCTCTGAATATCTGTCTGGCTCATAGAGACATGACACTGAGACCTTTAGGCATGCATTGGTTGGATCTGGGTGATCATAGCTCTTTTTTTGGGATAGATTGTTTGGACCGGTGTGATCTAATCCATTTTGTTTGTCTCTTTTGTACCTGCTGTGAGCACAGAGAGGGATTACAATTTTGGGTTTCAAAGGAGATGCCTGCAGGGCTGAACCTAGTGTGGTTAACAGGTGTGCTGCTGTCAGTTGTAGTTCAGTCACTAATACAATTCCTTGAAAGAGAGGAAAAGCAAATCAGACAGCAGTCACTACAGAGTGACACTTACCTGTGAAGAGTAATCAGCAACAATATTCATTTATAAACTCGAGAAGTGCTATTTGGAAGTGATCAGTGCGTGAATGTCAATGTCAGCTTTATTGCCTTTACAGGCTATATAGATAGCAAAGTTGCTCTGAGCCACAGACGTCTGTCAATATTTTAGCAGGGACCGTCTTATGTATCTGGAGCGTATCTTCTCTAAGGATTAGTTACAGTCAGAGAAAGTCTTGTGTTAGGAAATGCAATTATACAGGGGGGTGGAGCAGAGTGAGTTTATTATAGCAAAAGCAGAGACATCAAAACTACAGTACACTGGGCTCATTTAAAAGAGTAGGGAAGAAAGGAATTATTAGCATAAATAAATCAATTGCGGACAGATATAGTGCAAACACACACAAGGAACATGATATGAAAAAATCTACTTCTTGTTATTACGAGAACACAGCCTAGCCTATTACATTAACCAAGGTCATAGAAGAGTGAAGTCTGTTCTGAGCGATTCCTCAAGATGTACTGACTTAAGGAAGGAAGGAAAACCTGAGGCCATAACAAACGTACATGTACATACATATGTTTACAAGTGAATATGTGATGTACATGCAAAGTACAGCTGTAAGCAAGTGGACAGGATCTTTATGTTTGAGCGTTTTTGTGCACGTGTCCTCTAGTATTCATGTAGTGAATATAAGGAGACCTTTATTTTGCCCCCACCCCCAGCAAAATATTATCATTGGTTAATGTCCACTCACAACTGTTTGGAGTGTGTCTAATGCATCATAGTTAGCTTCCACTTATGTCCACACTGCCATACAGCTAATAAATGATGATGACAACTTTAATATCTAAAGGTGAAGCCAGTCTTGTTTATTTCAATTAGGAATAGGAATAAGAATGTAATTATCTCCTTGTCTGATTGTGGCTTGTTGAAGCAGACTTGTCAAACTGCCTCCATGCACTCATTTTGCAGTTGTGCAGGTGAACTGGCCCTTATTGTGATCAGTAATATACAGGTCAAATGTAGCATGGTTATTTCTAAGGAAACTGTGCACATGAAAAGAATCAAAGTTTCTCCACACAGCTTGTTTAATTGGAAAAACAATCATTAGGTTGCAATATGAGGTTGACACTGAGAGTGAGCGAACTCACCTTGGATCACTGTTAAAAATGTATACAGCTAGAGGAGGAGAGGCTTTTGCGTGGAATATTAAAGGGGGGACAGGCAGTGTGATCTGTTTTGGAATGAGGCAAGTAGTCAGAAAATGACACTGGCAATGATTTTTTACTACTATTTGCATGCAGTATAAGAACATGTGAAAATCAATAAATGCACAGTATGCTTTCTTTCTGCAGTACTGTACAGAAATCAGAGGCCACCCTCTTAAACATATTTGACAGGAAATTACACCACCTCAACAACTAAATATATCCATTTTTGTAAGTATTTAGTGTGTCCACCTTGTGTTTTTCAAACAAATCTGCAGGTACATTCTTCATTTAAAGTTATGTCTTAGAAGTCGGTTGCATTTTCTACTGCTCACATTTCTCAAAATTCCCAAACATGTTCAATGATGTTGAGGTCGGGACTCAACGTCATTGATGTTGAGAACACCAGCAGCTTCTGTGTTTGGTTTTTACTTTTCTCGGTAATTGCTTATACATATATATATATATATATATATATATATATATATATATATATATATATATATATATATATATATAAGTTTGTACTTATGTATATGTATGTATATGTATGTATAGATGTCATAGGCTATAATACATAGTTATAACATACTCTTCATACAAACAATGGAGAGTGTGTGGGAGAGCATGCATGTCCAGCTTGTTGGGCATAATGTCAGCAAGCGTATAGCTGCTCACTCTATGGCTAAAGCAACCAGTGACATCTGCACAGTGGTATTCTGTCATGACCTCTGTGACCGTGGCTTAAAAGGGGTCTTATCTCGATCCCTCTCTCTTTCAATATGATTGCAGTCAAATAGCATCCAAGACAGCTTATATACCATGCCAAGCACACCAATCAATCATGCAAAACTGCATTCCATTTCACTGGGGACAAGCTTAGCTTATGTCACAATCAGCCTGGTAAATACAGTATTTTGTAGTTTTTTGCCTATGAGACATGCACTCAGGGGAAATCATTAAAGAACAGCACTAAAACCCCAACTGTAATTCACTTCCACTAAGCATTGTCCATATTGGAAACAGATGCATCAAACAGAACTGTGATGCTAAATGCAAAGAGAGGCTAAATCTATCATTGCCCAACACTCTTGAAACACGTGTGCTGACAGACCCAGTGAGATGTTAATTTGGTGTTAATGTAACACATCATCTCCCTCAGCTCCACTTGTCTCACTCCATCTGGCCAGCTTGAGAGAGACCATCATTTACTTTTTACTGCTCTGGTCAAGTTTTAAAAGTTACAGACTGTCCACTCCAGACTCCATTACAAAATCGCTATATAACCTACTACTCCTAAAGGAATCTTGGTTCAGAGGTGCAACAGCTTGTAATTTATGCTTTCCAAAGCTGCAGACTTGTTACAGTCAACAGAAAAGCTATTAATTACTCAAAAGTGACAAAAAGTTGGTGAGGCTTTGATGTGAGGAAATTTCTAAAAATGTCACCAGTGTAAAGGGTACACAGAAAAGAAACAACAACTTCAGAAAAGTTCCCTTAGGAAAAAGGACGATAGTAATACTCCACGAATTTCTACAGGATTCATTATACAACATAACCACTGCACTTACTTAATTTTGTTGGTTTACTTTACTCATATGTTAAATTTACCAATTCAAATCGAGTTAAAATCTATTACTTTGGTTAACTCCTATAGACTTAAAAGTCTTTTGCCTAAAAAGCATCCCAGCATTATTTGCAGATTTGGTGGTTTCTATTCATTAACTCTTAATTTTTAATTAGTAATGTTATTCTTGTTATAGCACATCACATTTTCATGCAACAATGTTAAATTCGGATGCATTGTGCATGGTTTTGTTATTCTCACCATGATGGTGTTTTGCAGTCAGGTTTACCAGTTCAGCCTTTAGCCAGAAAAACATTCATTTGATAAATACCAGCCACAAGTAGTGTCTGAATAGAAAAGTAAAATGCATGTAGCCAGTAGAGTTTTCAGAAACAGACGACCCATGTCCTATCCACTTATTCATTATTGCATGAAGAGGATATGCAAACATTTGATATGCAACCATTTGTTACTTACTGTAGTAACACAAATCGAAAAAATAGAGCGCTGCCAGCGCAATTGTAATTATTTAAAATTATTGAGCTTTTTGAGTTAACCTTGATTGTTGTGTAAGTGTGGAAAATAAGTACCTATGACTAAAATATAAAGCAATTCAAGCTTGAACCTGTTAAGCAACTTCATTTTTTGATGCAATAAGTCTGTATGATTTCTTTAAGTCAACTAATTTAAGTTTACAGTGTTCCTAGGAGACTCTTATTATATATTTGAACATTAACTGTAGTATACTGTAGAAAACTACACAATATTATAAGTTACTACAAAGGCAAACATATTATAGATTAACATAGAAGTTTTATACAGTACTATAGAAACACAGCTTTACAATATTACTATAGATCTTTTTGTAAGGAGTTTTGCAGAATCTTTTTGCAGTAGGAGACAACTCCCTTGGGACATAGCAAACAGAACTATCCTGCTGTAGCTTCTGATATCACTCCCACCTAAATATCAGGTTACCTGAAGTTATGTCTTTTTCTTAGCTTGAGAAAGGTCTGATTATTTATGCATGTCTTTACTTTGAGAATGCAGTCCTGATACAAAATAAAACAAAAGCAAAGGTGCTTGAAGGAACTTCCTCCACTTTATTGAATCAGATGCCTTGTAGGCAGCTGGCACCCACAGCTGGCGCAGTACCATGAGCATGTCATTACCACTGATTATTTATATAGGGATTATGGTGTGTGTGTGATGGGTCATGTTGCTGAGTTACACTGTACATCTACAAAAGGACTCTCTGGTTGTGTCCATCTTTTCCAAATGCTTCCTGTTCACTTGCATTTGTGGAGGCAGTCTGCTAACTGGTAGCCACAATGATCTTTCAGAGGGCAATCAGAGTAAAAAAGTGAAAATATATTCATGCTCAGTATAGCACAACAGTGTTGAGGCGCTGAAAGACTGAATGTATGTGCAGTAGGCTTTCAGTAACTGCATGTTTAGTGACACACTCCGTGTGAAGACTCTGCCTCAGGCAGCCATAGTGCTGTTAAGCCTGCACGTACTGTAAGCTTTCACACATGTTCTACAGCCTGTTAGTGGCTATGCTATATTTTGGTCATGTTCCAGGGCCCTTTTACATTCCATAATAACAAAAATAGAAGTTGTTCATCATTATAAGCATGAAACATTTTGTCGCCATCACACCAAACAAAGCAACCTTGATTTGAACCTTCTTTCACATCATCTGAAAATGCTCGCTGCTTTTTACTTGTAGGAAAATTTCACGACAAATGGACCAACAGAAAATAATTTAAATGAACTCTTTTACATTAGCCACATTATTGGTAAGCCCATTTCCCCCCTTCTCCTATAAAATGACAATTTCAGAGATACAAGATATTTTTACAGCTATGATATTTTAACAAATCTGAACAAATATTTAGTAAAAAATTAGCATTTGAAGATTAGTATGCAAACCTTCAGTCCCCAGTCCATATAGCCCACATATGGAAACCTAACTATAAAAACAACTCATTGTGAATCATTTATCTCTGTGATGTTATAAAACCACTTTTTGTGCATTTACATATATCTACCAATTCAGCAAACAACAGTTTAGCACTGTGACATGTCTGAAGAAGTCATGAGTTTAACTCCAAGATCATAATGGAATAGATTGGAATGATCATGTAAAAATTCCGAATGGCTGGTTTTGGTACACAAATTCATAGAAACGTCATTAGTGGACCTCAGTAAAGTACAGGATAAATAAATGGTATGGGCCCTTTAACATGGAAGTACATGAGCGCTTGATTGAGGGGCTGCACTTTGTGGATTAAAGCTATAAACTGATTACTTTGGATTCATGTCTTACAAGTGTCCTGTCTCATTGACAGAACAAATGCACTAGGTGTGTGATGTCCATTGTCCAGAGCACCTATGATCAAACACACATGAAAGTGTTCAGCCAAAAAGCGATCAGAGGAGATTAGATGACAGACATGAGAAGATCTCCACATCAACAACACATCCAATGTGCTGAAAACGACTGTGTGAATATATTAGCCTCATCACGGCTTAGCTAGCATATATTCATGCGTGTGTGTTTGTGTGTGTTGGTGTGTGTGTAATTGGCTCTGCCATCAAAGCAGGGCTGCAGGTGTCTGACTGCCTAATGTGGAGTGTTTTACTGTAGGCAGACACACACACACACACACACACACACACACATATGAAGAAATGCACACATGGTCCACTGCAAACTGAGTGGATGGTCACGCTCCACCACGTCTACACCTCATCTCCCACTAGAGGGAGTTTTTCTGTTTCTCACCCTGCATCTCTCAGAAGATCCAGCCTTTTACAATAAATGAAATGTGCACTCGGGAATCTGTAGGTTTTTTTTGTTTGTTTTTTTTTGAAGATGAAGGTTTGTGTTATACACACAAATGTTCAGACAATCAGAGCCACAAAATCTTTTTTGCAGGATTTGTAAAGGACAGTAAGAGATTTAGCAACAGTATATGATGTGATTTGACCTATTTACTCCTCTTTGGAAGCAGAGAGAAAGAGAGAGGGAGAGAGAGGGAAAGAGAAAAAGAGAGAGAGAGAACACGCATTCCCATAGTGTGTCGTTTATATAGGAGACAGTAAAGTTGTTTTTCATTTCTACTGTAAGTTAATGTGAAGAGATCTCATGCCAAGTAATTCATTAGCATTGTTTGTACATTCATCATAAAATTTTCACAGAGAAAAAGACTGGCTGTGCTCAAATGATGTGCAAGAAAATTCATATTTTCCTCAAAAATTTAGTTTTTTTTGTTTGTTTGTTTGTTTTCTGTGACCATATGCAGAGGAATACAGTCAAAAAGAGGGTTTTCATGACATCTTTAGTAAAAGCACTGGTTCTATAAAGAACTACAAAAACATAAAAAGAACTATTTCAGTACTTAAATTTTACAGTACTTAAACTTTTTTTTCAGTCTTTTTATATCGGCATTGTGACATTCTTATTAAGTTACAGTTGCAATAATGAAATATTTAGAAATAATAATTTGGTGAAAATGGCAGTCTTTTGAAATACAGCTGAAATGCTATTGAAATTCTAAATTTAGAAAAGTTAATAAAAATATTATATCCAAGAGCTAAAGGCTGACACATCACTGCACCATATACAGCTGTTTTTAGTGATGTATATAATGTGACTGAAGTATTATTGAAATTTAAAATACATAAAATTAATAAAATGTAGTAACATAATTATATCCTAAATCCAAAGGCTGTGCCTCATTGCTGAAAAACTGCTGCTCCACACACAGCTGTTTTTAATGATTATATAATTTTTTGTATATATAAGTATTTAATGAGCATATAATGCGACTGAAATATTATTGAAATTCAAAATACATAAAAATCAATAAAAGTAGCTTTGCTGGCACCTTGCTGCACCATATACAGCTGTTTGTAGTATTATATATAATACAGCTCAAATACTACTGAAATTCAAAATACATATAAATTAATAAAAAGTAGTTAAAGTAATATATCCAACATCTAAAGGCTGCACATCATTGCTAACACCTCACTGCACCATACACAGCTGTTTTTAGTGATGTATGTGGTGTGACTGAAATATCACTGAAATTCAAAATACATAAAAATTACTAAAAAGTAGTTACAGCAAATTATCCAAAACCCAAAGGCTGTGCACCATTGCTGACAACTTCCTGCACCATAGGCATCTGTTTTAAGTGATATATATATAATGCAGCTTAAATATTATTGAATTTCAAAATACATAAAACTAATAAAAAGTAGTTACAGCAATATATCCAAAATCCAAAGACTGTGCATCATTGCCGACACCTTGCTGCACCATACACAGCTTTAGTTCTTGGATATGATTGTGTAACTACTTTTTATTAACGTTTATAAATTTTGAATTTCAATAGCATTTGAGCTGTATTACACGCAACACTACAAACAATTGTGTATGGTGTAGTTAAGTTTCAGCAATCATACACAACTTTTGAATTTTGAATGTACTGCAATAATTACATTATATTAATATTTCTGTAAACATTTTCTTCAAAAATATCTTTCTTCATTAATTGCAGTGAATGTTGAATTTTGTATCTAAGTAGTATTATAGCTATAATACATCCTCAAGTAAAATCCAAAGTTTGTGTGTCATTAGTGAAACTTCTCTGCACCAAACACTGCAGATTTAAATGTTGAATGTCTAAAATGTTATCAAAATTAAAAATAGCAGAAATCACATCAATCTGACTCACTGAGTGTTGGATTTAAAAGACTTTTGAGTTGCATTTTGATCCACTTACATTTTCACATCACATTTTCTATACTCTCATTTTTCAAACTAACATTTTAGATGGTTAAGGATGTATTGAACCTCAATGACTGCCATCAAGCTAACTAGATATATCAGTATACAGGTAATATCACTTTTTACAAGTGAGGCTCAATACTGTTAGGACAAGTTTTGGCAAGTGCATTTTAGCTACAGGTTAATTCAAAGTTATTTCAAAATTAAAGTAGTGTGCATTTCTAACCATAATTTCCAGCAAATAACGCACATTAGTCAGATGCATGTAGACAGTGTTTTATGGAGCTACTGACGTTTCGTTGTCTGTCGGTGTCTATTTGTGAGCATGAACAGTAAAATATGTATTTAAATGCAGTGAAACGATTTGGAAGAAAACAAATGCGTGTGCATGGATGTGGGCGTGGTCTAGAAGGACATGCTTTTTTTCCGATTGAAAAACTTGTCTCGGTTATTAATATAAAAGAGTGCGTTAAATGTCACCCAAACTGCAAAAGAAAGGGTGTGCGCCACTCTCTGTGGTCGTACTGTCATGAATATGTAAGTCTTTACTGACTACCATAGTCCGATCAAATGTTATTACCGCTGAAAAGACGAATATCGAAAATAAACTTCACCGCGGTTCGACGTTTTATCTCATCCAAAATGACCACTAAACGTACATATCTCAAATGTTATTATGTGTCTTAAACTGCTAAATTAGAAAAAAAACATGTTAGGTTAGAATTGTGAACTGCGCTGTTTGTTTTTGGTTACCCTTTCAAATACCAGAAGTTGTGGCTAATTGTTTTGAAGCTAAACCCAAATACCGAAGTCGAACAACTCTGAGGTTTGTACAAACCACGTTACCAACGAAGACTATTCAAGACCAGTGAAACGAATGCAGAGATTTTGTTTAAATGCCGGCTGCTAAAGAAAACCGCTCTTCCCTTTGTTGTATTTTCCACTAACTGGAGTCAAGGTAGGAAACATTTGTGGAATAAATAGTCGTAACCCACCATATATCACTGCTAGCAACTGTTAGCCAGCTACCTCGCTATCCTACCTCAGAAACGGGTAAGCAGAGAAGCTCTGGGTTGTTCTGCTTCGGTGCGGTTTCTGTCTCTCGCTCCCTTTTGACTCCCTCTTCTTCAGCTCGTTTGTATGTTCTGGTTCAAATCGATTTGGCTCTACGACATTTTGGAAACACACCTCCTCAAAGCCCTCCTAATACTCTGCCATCTTCCAAAATAGGCAAGAAAACTGTACAAATAAATTGTAAACAAAAGCTGTATTTTGTGTAATAGCTAAACCAGTTTGAAAGGTTTTGTTTACAGCTAAACCATTGAATGGTTGCGCATTTTTGCAAAATTGGTGGAGTTCCCCCATAATATGTTTTTAAGTATGCCACAAATGTCCACATACTTTTGGGTGCCGTTGTATATATTCATTTATTATTGTTATTATTATTATTATTATTATTATTAGAATAGTCATTAACGACGTAGTTTACATGTCTACATTAAACCTTTGATTACAACATTATAATTATGATATACATACAACATAAGAAGGGAAATATAATTTGTAGCAAATTATGTATATACATATATATATATAATAGTACTTTAGAAATGTATTCTAGAATAGAAGTTTATTCATAAGCATAAACAAAAAAAAAAAAACTAAAATTAATAGGGTTCCATACATATTACGTATTATGCAAACATGTGTATGCATATATATATATATATATATATATATATACATACCACACATAAATGTCGCTTGAAAAGGATGGCCTGAAAGCAGCAGAGACAACAAAACCCCTCTGCTAAAAAAAAGCAAGTAGACAAATCAGAACTGTTTTGGAACAGTGTACTCTGGTCAGACAAAACAAAAGCTCTCTGAAAATAATTCAGCTTGTAACATTTGGAGAAAAAGGGCTGCGCATATAGTTCCAAGAACACTTTACTCACAGTGAAGTACGGAGGTGGGAGCATCATCATATGGGGCTGCTTCTCTGCAAACACATCATAGAATAGACCAGTGTACAGGGACATGTTAGAGGAGAATTTAATCTCATT
This sequence comes from Pygocentrus nattereri, assembly GCF_015220715.1. NCBI lineage: Eukaryota > Metazoa > Chordata > Actinopteri > Characiformes > Serrasalmidae > Pygocentrus > Pygocentrus nattereri. The sequence continues at coordinate 23,695,156 of NC_051223.1, read as the reverse complement.
GGCCAAGAAATCTGAGAAGATGGACGTTTCAACAAGATAACGAGCCCAGACCCAACCAAAACAACACAAGATAGGTTTCTAAAAAATGAAAATGATTTCATGGTCTTGCCAATCTACTGACATGAAATCCATTTAAAATGTACAGTGAATTTTGTTATTGTGAGTCCAGAAGAGGGATCCTCATAACCTTGAGGAACAGAAGACAATTTACCAAGGAGAAAAGGCCAAAATTGAACTACCTGCTGCAGAAAGCGCTTTACTTCTTACTGTAGGTGTCCTGAAGCTACAATTGCCAACAAATGCTTTGCAACAAAGTACTAATGTTATTAATTTGTGGTGTCTGTAGTTCTTTTCCCTATCACTTTTAGTGTTTGATAATGACAACATATTTATATATAAATACAACATCAGAATACATTGTGACTTTTGCAAGTATTACACTAGAAGTATATTAAATAACAAAAGCAAAAATGTTTGAATACTTGCTTTATCTCATTGTGCATATGTTTTTTTTTAAGTGATTCTATTGTTACAAGTCATTGAATCTTTTTAGGCCCTGAAACATTTTACTAAGGATGCAGATCATAAAAAGTGCAAGGACATTGATAAAAATTACAATGTAAATGATATCTTCATCCCATAAACTGTAAATGAAATAGTAGATAGATAGTGCATATTTGTTCAGCATTGCTTAAAACTCAGTTTACGTATAGAAATTACAGAGACCTTTTGATCCTTAGATGAATTGGAGATGGGTTTCTGAAGCTTTATGTGCCTGAGGTTCGTCCTGACAAGCATGGTTTTGTTTTGTTGCTCATTTGAGTACAGCATACATCATTCTGCCCGCTCAACCATCTGCTTCATCAAACCTGGAAACATCTTGCGATTTCACACTAAATGATGATGTGTTCATACTGAAGACGTCCCAATCACAATGGTTCTTGTAGTCATTTCTTCCATTATTGAGTGAAATATCACAAAACTGTTAACAGGCATTGCTATATATCATCTAGAATAATTTAAATGCATGTTGTAGCTGCTCTGATAGCTTAATAGGTTGTGTGGTTGCACTTGTAAAACGCTGGCATGGATGGATGGGAGTAACCTTTAAGATTCTAAATCAGGCGCATCTCATTAGGCTGCGAGGCTGTTTGCCCTCACCCTCGAAAACAAGGGACTACTGTGATGCACACTGCTCAAAACTTTGAGAGGGTGGCAGTTCTTCTTTAACTTGACCATTCCTCAGTTGATAAAATGAACGCTTACCCACTGATTCTTTCTACTAATGGCATTCCAAATCTCCATAGCATAATCTCACAAATCATCGGAAATAATTAGGAATTTGTAAGAATTGCACAGTGGAATGAGTGGCACACGCTTAAAAAGCCCATGAAAGGAGACTTGATGGATTTGACATTCAATGGCCATTTAAACATGAAAAACCTTTTTGCCACCTGGTTTCTTAAGATTCCTCCAGAGCTCTGAAAGACTCACTCTGAAAGGTCGGGCCAACATGGTTCTGGAGCAGCACATCTATAAACAAAAGGTCATAGGTTTGCAGCTTTAATATCACTGCTGCTACACTGAAAAAGGCCTTGATCTCCAGATTGGGTTCTTTACAGAGCATCTATGAAAAGAATGAAAATGACAAGTAAAGGCAACATTACCAAAGCCTTGTCAAAATCTTTTTTTTAAGTATATCAAAATTGTACTGTACTGTGTACAGAGAAAATATGGCTAGTAGGGCAGACATTTCACAAAATACCACAGTTGAAGTCACTAAGCCCTTTGGTACAACTCATTCGATTGCATGGCTATGTGCTTGATTTCCTACACCTGTTAGCAATGGGTGTGGCTGAAACACTCAATAAATAGGAGGGGTGTCCACATAACGAACATACATCAATGTACGTCGGATTATCCCTGAGCTATTGGCAATGCAAGTGACAATGCATGCAACTGCACCACAAGCTAATGTGCTTTCTTTCCTCCTGCACACACATATGGTTATCAGATAATGTATAGAATGCAGAGAAAATGTAGGTAAACTGTGATAATCTAAAAATGTCAAATGACTTATGCTGACAACCTTGCAGCATTGCCAACAACAACACAGCTGTCTGTGTACTTGAATCCCTCCAATTCCTGGACACCATCGTCATTAGCATTTTCAGGGACAGAACAAACCTCATTTCTCAAACAAAGAAGGCAATGTGACACATTTACCTTTTGTTCCAAATAAAAAACCCAAACATCACCCTAAATCACAAGATTAGTGAAAGTCATCACATCTTTCATTTTTGCCTGGTTCTGTTCAGCAACTGCCCACCCACACAGTGTCATCAGCTACACTTCCCCATCCACTGAATACTTACATGAATTGAAGGTAAACTGACCCCTCCCAGCCAGGACACCACCTGCTTCATAACCGTCCCCACAGAAAACATTTCAAATCCATCCAAATTAAAACCAGCATGCAGCTGAACAGCTTTTTTCTAGTATTGCACCGGTGGTAAAGAACATACTGATCAGCACCAAGCCCTCTGCACGCTACCAATGTCTTTGCTATTATTTTTGCTATCATTTCTTTATTGCTATATTTTTTTATACCACTGGAGAAATCAATATGAATGAAGAAGGATGCTTTACACTAAATATGCTATTGTTTAATTCCCAGTCAAGATAATCATTAAGTACAAGTAAGTAAATTTTCAGGTGGTATTTCTGAGGAGATTAGATATTAAACAATCCACTTGTATGATGAAAGAGAAAGGCAGGAGTTTCAAAAACTGGAGTTCAGAGGCTAAAAATAAGTTTTTAACATTGTGCAAGACCTGGTAGACCACCAAAACTTTCACCGTCAGATAAACAATACTGAAAGCTTTCATCTTTGAGTGAGAGGAGAAAATCTTTGCTCTTACTTCAGATATAAAAAAAAATTATCAACAACATTAAGATTATGATTAGGTTTAGGAGTGGGTGTTTTGCCTTGAGGTCAGGGTTAGGATTAGATTTAGAGTTAGGGACAGATTTAATAGAATATTTAACTTTTGACTTCAAGGTCAATTACATTCAGTAGATATTTAGTTGAAAAAAAGTGTTAAAATACACAGGTGTTTCTGTCCATCCCTCCACTGCAAGCAATTAAGTCAGTGATATGTATCTAAGAGGAAATTGATACATTTAGTGATGTTGAGGTCTGGGTTCTTGGGTGGACAGTCCATCCATTTGGGATTGCAGAAGATGCAAAGAAGACCAAAATCTAAGACTGAACTTTGGAAAATTTATCCCTGCAGATTTTTATGAAAAAAAAGCAAATATCCCAAAGAATGTAAGCTGTAGTAAAGGCAAAGTTTGGAAATGTTTATATTATTTCTACCCCGCGGCCCTGAGGGAGTAGAAAATGTGTGTGGTGTGTGTATATTATTTCTAGCTGTTGATGCTTATAATGAAAAAATGAATAACTCGTTCTCAATGGCCACTTTAACTGGAAACTAAATAAATGAAGAGGTTTTCTGACTTTTGCACAGTTTTGTATATTTCTATCTGTAGCAGAGGGAAAAGTCAGAGCACCGAGGTTATACTACTTCTGCTGGCTGTTTGACGTTAAACTATCCAGATTACATATCTACATGTCACTCCATTTAAATAAATACCCTAACAACTGTGCTCTGAAACAAGCATTGCTAAACATACCAATACAAATAGTGTCAAATAAAAGTAATATTGACTGTGACTGTGACCCACAAACGTCTATTACTAGTAAGAATTGTGTAGCATTTGGTAGTGGCTCTTTGGATAATAACTGAAGGCTGAAATAGAGCACAGAATGAGAGACAAGGGTTATAGACTGTTTTTCTCTTTAGGTGCCTGTGCCACAGACTGACACCATCTGTGGGTTAGTGGAGTCAAAGAGTGGTCACTGGGTAGTGTTGAGAGAGTGCAGTTTAGCTGTGAAGCCCTCACTGGGCTCTCAGTGTGTTTCTTCCTCAGACTGCTAATGGCCTGTTGTGTCTCACACACACTCACACACTGAGAACAAAGCACATGCAATCAGGGATTACAAGTTGCAGAAATAGCCTTTCATAACACATAGCTCTTGTTTTCTTAACACAGGGTATTATGGCACATTGGGTAATGTTAAGTAATGAGGTATTTGTTGTGGAATCAAACAAACTTACTGTTGTTTGCTGAACATATTTATTCCTCTTTCTCTCTCTCTCTCTCTCTCTCTCTCTCTCTCTCTCTCTCTCTCCCACTACAGGCTGTAGGTGGCTGAAATGGCCATGGCCCGGGGGCGTTTGAGTCCCTCTCTCCAGCTCCTCCTGTTCCTCCTCCTGTTGCTCAGTGCCATGCCGCATTGCCATGGCCGTCCATTCTTTGGCCCACCTACAGTTAATGTGGCAGTTGTATTCAGTGGCTCTACTCACCAGGGTGAGATAAAGGGTCGTTTGAGCCGGGAGAACTTCCTGGACCTGCCTCTGGATGTCAATCCCATCACCGTGCTGGTGAACGATACCAACCCTAGTGCATTGCTGACACGCCTCTGTCTGACTATGGCCACTGAGAGCCTCCATGGTGTAGTTTTTGAGGACGATGTCGATTCAGAGGCTGTGGCTCAGATCCTAGACTTCATCTCTTCACAGACTTCCATTCCTATAGTAGGCATCAACGGAGGCTCTGCCCTGGTCATTCCTCACAAGGTAATTTTTCAGGCTTGGCATGCTTTCATTCTTAAAAATAAAGGGTTTTAAATTGTTCTTGGCTTGGATATTTAGAGCTAAAATATTTACTTGGTATAGAGCCTTTACGTTATGTGGAGGCTCTTTAAACTTTGTAAAGGTTCTTCACATTCATACTTCTTATTTACAAATACGTTTCTCTAAAGAACCATTCATTTTTTGGCACCTTGGTTTTAACGGTGTGTTCTTAAAGTAAGACTAAGGGGTCTCATTTTCAAGGGTATATTGCTAATCAGAGCTGGCTTGTTTATGCAAAAATTAGTTTGACATTGGCTGTTCTTAACTTGACTAAACTTTAAAAAGTATACCCTCCATGCATTATTCAATGTCACACTAAAGAGGTTGCCACATTGTTTCTGATTGGCTGATGTCATGTCATAGGTCAACACAAGTAAATTGGCTGAACATAATTGGCATTCACTTATGAGTGCAACCTTTGGTTCACAGCTGATATATATTCCATGAAGGCATGGTAATTAATAATAATAATAAAATAATAATATTTTATGAAAATGATAACATATTCAATGTAATCCATGAAAAATGCCTCATATACTTCATATGGTAAAATTATAATTTTCATATGCAAATATGCGTTAGTTCTTCATAATCCTAAGTAATAGGAGTCCATTGCCATTCCTAATCAAAATCCTGAATGTTTAATCCTAACAAAACTGTTTCAACTGGAACATTACATCCTGTAGTGATTGTTAACTTATGTAAATAAGGCTTCAGTGTTGAATGAGAACTGTAGAGTAAACCTACTATCAACTATAAGATCTATACGTCTCGATTGTAGATTTGTAACTCATTAAAAAGAAACCAAGTATGCAGGGGAGTGAGTAACTCAGCTATGGTGGAAGGTGAGGTTATACTGAGATGTGCCATCCACAGCCAGCCATATCTAGAATGTGTAATGCAGCTGTCCAGATGTTATGATTTACACATTGTGCACAAAATTAGAACTGATTAGGCTGCTTGAGAGAAACCTTCAGTCCTCAGGCACTTGGCAATCATACCATGAGGCTGGAAACAGTGCATGCGATAGGCCAAAGCAATGTATGTTTTAGACAGAAACACTCCCAAAGTTAAAGCCAAAAGTCCTTGAGTTTATTCACACTGTTCACTGTTTTGTCAGTGAACATTCATTATACTTATTTATCACTACCACTGGCACCAATGATACCAATGGTACCAATGTCATATCATCATCATTTCCTATAAGTGATACATAATCTAACCCCCCCCCCCCCCGTTCTCAACAAAAACAATGATGCATCACCTACGCTGTATAAGAAAACACTTTGTTTCTCTGTTGAATATATAGACTCTAAGTCAGTGTTCCTATCAAGATTTGGGTATTTTTGTCAGGTAGCTGAAACATTATATCTGCCGTGTTTCCTTAACAGCTGTCACTTCCTTGTTTGGCAACATGCTGTAAAAGCCAGCAAGAGTAGTTATAGGGACACATTCTGAATTTGTTCCCCAAAACAGAAAAACTATATACATAGTCAGAAAACATTTTGAAGCTGATCTGAATCTTAAACAGACAAGTTTGCAGGAACTTGGAATAATTAGAATGCAACTCCACACGTTGAGATCTGAAACATTGAGTCTAGACCTAATCAATGTTATCTACGTTTTTGCAGTGCCATTTTCCTAGCGTGTCTGTGAAATAGTCAAAGTCCAAATATAACAGTTGAGATTTGTGAGGTCTTTGAATCAATAGGTATTATGATGAATATCATAAACACCCAAGAGGTCTGTGTCCCACTTTCTGCTGGTGATTGATTGAGATGAAGAAATGTACCAAAAGGGGGCTGAAACAACATAATATTGCAGTGTTCAATGGATGCAACTGCCACACAAAAGAAACATGATGAGTGTCCCCACTAATGTGTGATGACATTGAAAATCCTGAAGAGTGACTACTAGAACCCACTGTTAAAAAAGGAAAATGAAAGAGCATATGTTTCTTACAATACATATAAATAAATGCATAGATGCTGCATTATCTGTTATTCTCAGTATGAGGCAAAACATCTGCACATCTGGCATTTTGGAGTGGCCAAGGTCTACTTTTAAACAAATACATGGGTATTGTGCTATGAGGAGTTCTCGTGATTAATCGACAGACATTTCTGCATGTTGCTGACTTAAATATTTAAATTACATGACAATGTATTTGTCAAATAAAAAAGTTACCAACAGTTGGATCTAAACAAACTGTCAACATTTAAATAAAGAGGTTGATTACAGTCATAAGGAGTGTCTGAATGCAGTAATATTTACATTTATGTATTTAACCAATGCTTACAAGTGATGGGATTGCTCTGAGCGAAAAGACATCAGATCAAGTACGATCAACATGTTTATGATCTAGAATTACTCAACATGACAACTAAACTTCACTTTTCAAATAATTATCGTATAAATCTGTTATTAACACATTGTTGCTTTTTTTTTTTCTATTTCATAGATGAGGGTGTTTTGTCCAGTAGAAAATTGACCAATTTGATAAAATGATTCATATATATTTTGACTTTGAACCATATACATATATATGATCCACATACATATATATGAATCATTCTACCAAATTGGTTCAAAGTCAAAGTCAGAGCTGACATTTCAGACGTTAAAATGACTAAGATTTTTTTTGAATGACCTCATACTTTAATTATGTTTGTTTTATTAAAATAATGTTTGGAAATTCATCATTTTCACAAGTTGAAACTTATGAGATTAGAGTTATATATAGTTTTTAGTTGTCTTCTCACAGTGGAAGAAGTGATGGTGAAAGTTATGGTGGTCTATCAGGTCTTGAGTAGTTATTAGGAATTCCATTTTCTCTCTATCTTCTAAAAACATTTTGAACTCCAGTTTTGGAAACTCCTATATTTACAAATTTTCCTTTGACATTCCCTTCCTTATGCAACGGGATTATTTTATATCTAATCTTCTATGAAATATCTCCTGAACTTGTAAATGTCTATTAGACTGGAAAGTAAATAAATGAAGCATGGTCTCTAACTTTTGAATTAACACTGGAATATGCCTGAAATAGTCTCTGAATATGTAAAACTGTGCAAAATATTTAAAATTCTTTGTTTTACTTTGTAAATTTAATCTGAACGTATATGCTTGGACTGTTCATCATACATTTTTGAGGTGTGCATCTCTGTGTGTGCACTCTCCTTGCACACTTTATAGAAACTGTACAGGGAGACTGTAAAAGGAATCAGGTGCGGGGGAAATCATGGCATGTTATGCAAATAGAATGAAGAGAGATGTATATCTCTAAATGAGAAACACAATGGCAATAGATTCAGTGGGACAGATGAGTATCTTTAGTACTGGATGGAGAAGAGAGCAGTTTCCTGCCCAGCCATCATTTTTTAAACCTTCTTCAAGCTCCCTCTGTACAAGTGAATGATGGGAGATAAGACTGAATGAAGCATAAAAAGTTGGAGCAGAAAGCCACAGAATATGCTTACATCTTCAGTATCAGGATATTTGTGGAAAGATACGCTGACAGATAGTAGGGGCTCTTAATTGTGTTCTAAAATGCGAAAAGTTACAGAATTTCACTTTCTGTTCCTATTTCAATCAATACTGATGTCTCAGAAAAAGTGGAGCTTTTAAATGTTCTATACATCTATGCACTTATTAAATAGTTGAGTTGTGGATTTTTCACTGCAGTAAGGGACAGGAGGTGCAGCATTTGATATGCAATTATTTGCTCTTATGTAAAATGTGATTGCCCTTGGAAAATATTCCTTTATTGCAAACAGGCTAGAGATGGTCTTTCATTGGTCACAGTGAAAAGAAAAAAGCATGAAATATAGGCTTTGCAAAGCTAAATGATCTTTTATGGCTACTTATTATTTAAATCCAAATTTTAACCTGAAAGTTGTGATATTTTAAATATAAGATACAGATTTGGAAATTCATTTAGCTAACTAAACTGACTGATTGTTTAGAAAATGACTCTTTTATCAAATTAAGGCTGTATACATTGAGAACTCATGTTGTCATACAATACACATAAATGCAGCTTTCACAGGGCTCTATTAAACCTCCCTGCCAGATTGAGGATTAGACAATGAAGTCCTGTAATCTCCTACGAGAAATGCATAGCATGTAGATTACCACTAATATTCAATTCATTTATTAAAGCCAGCCAGTGGATGGGGTCAGAAACTAACTGCAGCACAGTCTGTTCCTTTATGTCAAAATCTGCTCTTTATTCAGCACTGAATAAAGCAAAACAGTAGTCACTAATGTATCCTACACATGGCAGTCCCATGCCAGCATATAAGCTGTTTCAGATTATGGTCATTCTGAAAAGCCTCCTGTTGGCCTCAACAGGACTGCTCCAGGATTCAAAAATCTGGCATGGGATTTTCTTTTTTAATTGAAGCCTGACAACAAGGGGCATTGTTAGAATTTAAAATAGTGCTTCTAATTCTCAAATGGTAAGTGAGAATGACTGCTGAAGAAGTATCTCGGTCTTGGCAGTCACATGAGTTTTATACATCCATTTCAACTAATTGGTGTCCTCTGAGTGCCAGTCTGAGCCTGGGTGATCTTTTTCTTTGTTTCCTGCAAGGAAGAAAAGTTGCACTGAAAAAAAAAACAGTGGGTCCCAGAGCTCCCGACATTCAGAGCCCTTCTGTCTCTTACGGCTTGCCTACTTTAGTTAAACCGCAGAAGTTATCTGAAGGACACTAAATCAGCCTATCTGGGTGCAAGCAGGCTTCAGTCAGGAAGTAGTCTTGGGAAAGTGTCTCCAAGCCCCTGACACTCTCCACCTCTCCACCTATTTTCCTCATGTTGGAGCTTAATTAGGCGCCTCAATCTCCCTTCTGCATTTTCACCCACCTTGCACTGCACTGTGAAGACAAGTGCTGCTGTTGGCAGGATAGGGCAGGGGACACCGTCTTATGAATCATAATTTAGCATTAGTAGCACACACTTAAAAGTTCTTGGTTTAGTCATTTAGTTCAAGAAAAACCTTTCATTTGAACAGAAAATTTGCATCATATGGAGGTTCTTACAAACCATGTTTTTTAAGGAACCATCCATTAAAAGGCTCACTCTCTTAACTACACAACTTATACATTTCAAAGTAGTTGCTGTATAATTCATAGCTGAATAATGTGTCATAAGATTAGTATCTAAATAATAAGGGTCAGATATTCATGTATTGGTATGATGTGTGTACATATTTCACTGAGCACACATCTAACTGTATGATATTCGATAGTTGTACTGTCCAACAGGTATTGAGAGCAAACTGTAAATCTATTCAGAAGGATTACGGGGGGGGGGGAGAAATGGTTGAAAGCTGGGCAATAAATCACAACACCTACTTGTGGCGATGGTACAGATAAGATCAATACTCCAGCAATTTATCTTCGTATTGTGAATCTAGTCCTCATGTTGCACACTTGGAGAAGTGTTCAAGGTTAATTGTTCATAGTGATACGAGAATACACTATGACTGGGTTATAATAGACCCCTACTTCATATGCATAAAACCCCAGAAAATGAATATAGTAAAATAAAGTCATTATATTATTGCTGAAAATGTAGTTCCTTTCAAAGGAACTAATTTCATTGCTGTTTTGAAATATACCTGCTGAAGTGAACAAGTGCTTAAATGAAACTTCACATAATTCAAATATTTAAATAATTCTCTCCAGCAGAGTGTAAATTTGTATTTTATATCTGCTCATGTGAGGATGGTGATGATGATGCAGCTCACGTCTTAGAGATGGCTTTATCTGGGCCTCTCTTAGGTAGAGAGAACACATCTTAGACAGCCCAGTGATTTTGAGAATAGTCATTTTCTGTCATGAGAGGTGCTTAGTAAAGTGAGGTAGTACATAGTACTAACAATGCTCTATGACAATAGTGGGACTTATTTTTTAAAAGATAATTTTAAAAAAGGAACAAATAAAAGAGGTTCTCCACAAACCATTTAATCAGGCAAAGATCCATTTAGGCACTCGTGGGTTTTTGAGTCCTGGTCCTGAATATAACCATTCTTTTTCATGTACAGATTTTAACAAAGTCTGTTTGTATTTCGTATGTACCATTTTTCCATTAGGCTGATGGTTCTGCCTTCCTCCAGATGGGTGTGTCCATCGAGCAGCAGATCAACGTTATGTTCAAAGTGCTTGAGGAATACAACTGGAGCAGCTTTGTTGTGATCACCAGCCTGTGTCCAGGCTATGAAGACTTTGTGGACTACATTCACTCTTTCACAGACACCAGTTACTTCCTGTGGGAGCTACAGGAGGTGCTAAGCTTTGAGATGTCAGTGGGTGCCAATGACATCCGTTCACGCAGACTGCTTCAGCAGGTGGATGCTCAGGTGTATCTAGTGTACTGTTCACACGAGGAGGCTCAGTATCTGTTCAGTATGGCGTCTGATGTTGGGCTCTTGGGGCCTGGCTATGTTTGGGTCATCCCCAGCCTGGCAGTTGGAAACCTGGAGGCCACACCACCTGACAGCTTCCCTATTGGAGTCATCAGCATCATTTCAGACCGTTGGAGGAAAACACTGCGTCAGAGGGTGCGGGAAGGTGTGGCCGTGGTGGTGAAAGGGGTGTACAGTTACCACAAGCACAGAGGATATGTTCCTGAGGGGCATAATACCTGCAACAGTTCATCAAAATCCAATGGCAGTAACTCAGTTTTTAGGTAAGATTTCAAGCTTTCCTGTAGATTTAATCCATTGAAGTATTTGACCTAACCAAACTCCTCCCACAAATGCAAATTAATCTATCTTAACAGTGGGACACGCATACAAAAGAAAAATATAATTTGAAATTAATAGCACACTCTAAATTGAGGTATTTTGACAAATGACTTTAATTTTGTGTTAGAGATATGAACTTGAACGGGTTTTTTTGACAATATTCTGTCAAACCTGTCCAATTTAGCAACAAGAACTATGAATGAACACTTTTGTTAAGCATGTAGGTCAATTGCCATCCATCCTTTATATTTTCCTCAAACGCAGCTAATTTACTTGTTATGGATATGCCCTCTTAATAGCTCTGCTTTTTCGCCTGCTTTGAAGAATGAGAGGCTTATAAAATTGGTGGTTCTAAAGAGTGAAGCACTGTGGTACTACACTGCTTCCATACTACTGCAGGAATTGCTTAACTGGAGCAATCAGATTCCTAGAAATGTTTTATGAAGTCATAAACTTAGCCCTCCTTTGGCCTACATCTCCATCACCCCTCCATGACTTTGTACATGCCATTAAATCATATGAGAGGCCCACAGAAAAAAAGAGAGATGTTTAACTGAAGGTAGAAGATTTATAAAATTATATTCATACATTTCTTTTTGGTATATGATGTGAGTGCATCTGGAAAGGATTTTTCATTTTATTGTCCTCAAGGCAAAACACTCCAGTGCTTGCAAAGCTCTTGTGCTTTTTTGGTCAGTCTTTCCCCTTTATAATGAGATTCAGAGATTCTCCAGATTTCCTGGTTAAATCTGCTTTTCACCTGGGAGCAGTCGGCCTCATTAAAGACTGTTCCAGTTGCTTCCCCAGACTTTCGGTGATCAAGCATTTCAGAGACACATGAGTGACGTGCTTTCCATCCATAATGTTCCCAGACTTCTGGGCTATATGTTCTACTGGGCATTTCCCCAAACCAAACATTTGACAGTTTATATTTATTAAGTCATTTCAGCTGAAGTAACTTAAAATTAGAAATTTGCAGGGATGGTCTCACTGCTCAGTAACCAAAATAGTATCAGCTGGGATACACAGTTCATGGACAAGTTCTCTGACTGAGGATCTCCTACCACTCATGGTTTTTTCATATAATGTGTACCACACAGTGCCCTTTAATCCATGCCTCAGGTAAAGGAGCATGGTTATGAGTATAATATATTCTAATGTACCTTAGTAAAACTTTACATTCCCTCTGTCCCTTAGGTTTCATTCATATTCAGTGTGGTTATATGTTCACTCCTAATGAGTGCTATAAAACATAGGCCATTGTATAACTCTTTATGGGCCCTGCTGTTTGCACAGGAGCTATTCATCTGCAAGTTGAAGTATAAGAAATAAACCAAAAATTAATTCCCAAAATTACCAAAAATTAAATCCCAAAATTAATTCTTTGAAGAGCCTTGTTTGCCTGGAATGACCTGAGGCTTTAACAGAGCTTTTGCTACCTGTCTGGTTATTTTATAGACATATGCTGAATGTGACTTGGGACCACAGAGACCTCTCCTTCAGTGAAGACGGCTATCTCATGAACCCCTCCATGGTGATCATTGCTTTGGATCGGGAGAGACACTGGGACAGGGTAAAAACATTTCTTCAACCCAGTAGTGGGTCACTGACATAGATGACATAGGCAGTAACTTTATGTGAGAATTGGGAATAGTGGTAATCAACTTGGGCATTAAATGTCATTCTTTGCCTCCCAGACTCACACCAAAGTAGGCAGAATTTAAATTCAGCAATGATTTAACCAAAAGCATGCATTGCAATTTTCCTTGCATGTTATCAGGGTTGGGATAGCTACTGAAAAATTAGTAGTTAGCTACTTTGTAGCTGCTTTCCCAAAATGTGTAGCTAGCTATAATTTAGCTACTTTTCCAGAAAGAGTAGTGGCTACTTTTTAGCTATTTTTGAAAGGTAATGCACTATAGTGTGAACAAGACACTGCTTGTAATGATGTGCCAAATATACAAAGCTTCAAATAGACAAAAAGATCTCCAGAAAGTATAAACAACAATCAAATTTACACACCCAAAGGTGTGATATCCAACAAAAATTAAGACTAAATGCAAAGTCAATCATTCCAGTTTTTTTCTAACAAAAATCAACAAAAAATAACCAAATACAAACCAAGAATTTTGGGCAAAGTGTTGTCAACTTTTGAAATAAAACTGATCAAATTTAAACATTTCACCAAGATACATTAATCAGGCATAACATTATGACTACCACCTTGTTTCTATGCTCATTTTGACAGCTCTACTTACTATATAGGTGCACTTTATAGTTCTACAATTACAGACTGTAGTCCATCTGTTTCTCTGCATACTTTGTTAGCCCCCTTTACCCTGTTCTTCAGTGGTCAGGACCCTCATGGACCCTTACAGAGCAGGTACTATTTGGATGGTGGATCATTCTCAGCACTGCAGTAACACTGACGTGGTGGTGATGTGTTAGTGTGTGTTGTGCTGGTATGAGTGGATCAGACACAGCAGTGCTGCTGGAGTTTTTAAACACTGTGTCCTCTTGAAGCAATACTTAATGTCAGTTTCAAACTGTAGTATTTAGCTCTATTTAGCTCTACTCTGTGGATCATTCTATCAAACTGGTCCAAAGATAGAACTGAAAACACATTTTGGACTTTTAAATGACTTGGACATTAGACTACAACCAGTCTGCTTTGAATGACCTTATTAAAGGTACCTTTGAATGGCCTTAATTAAATAAAACAATGCAATTACTCTCCCAACTTGAAGTTTAGTGGTTTTGGTGTGGGACAGTTACCTTTCCAAAGAATGTGCCTTATAAATTATGTTTTTGTGTATATTTAAATCATTTTTAAATTGTTTTTTACTGTGGGGCTGGTTTGAACTAATTCAGTAGAATGGTCCATATAACCAATAGCTGTATATACAGCATGTAGTTAGATCCAAAGGGATGGGTGGGAGATGGGCAGCAAATACAGTTTCATCCAGGATGCCAAGAAGGTCAGAGCTTTCACTGTTTTAAGAGAGGCACATTTACTGTACATTCAACTCAGAGTAATGAACATTCAGGAAATAATAGATGTTGTGCTGTTGTAACATCAGAGCAAAGGATAATTAGAGGAAAATATAGTTTCTGCTCAGAAATGCTCTTTTATTAGAAGAGGGAGAAACACCACTGGAAAGCATGGTCAGAACTGATGGAAGGTAACCTTTAGCCATAGGATTCCTCCCCATAGTAGACACCCAAGCTCATTAAGTAACTCCACACTCTGGCACAGTAACACACTACTAAACACATGAACACACTTTAAACTCATAAACATAACACATAACACACTTTAAACAACATAAACAAACGTCTCTTTGGAGGGGGGCGCTGAGCTACCAGCACAGCTTTGCATACCATGTTTCAAAGCCCCTTTCTCAGTACCAGAGTAAGTGGCAGCTGACGCATAATTTTATTTAAATTGATAATGCGCAATAAAATTATTTATTAAAACAGTGCATTGTGCAACACTGCTAAACAGTTCAGATTACTGCATCACTACATTCCATCTCAGTTCTAGTGTAGAACAACATCCTGCATTAATGTTGACTGAGGTTCTGACACTATGATACTGAATAACATTGAAATAGGACAGATTACAGTGCATTCTACATGGACTGAGGATTTCTTATATGTGATAAATAATCATTTTTGGGTCATAAATTTTAGAACCTCTTGAATAAGTCCTCTAACCTCTACATGTCCTTCCAGTTTTATCTGCACAACTCCAATTGCAGTCATAGAATTATTGAAACTCACACTCTTGTCAATGTTTTATGGATTATTAATTTAATAGCTAGGATAGCTTTTGTCATTAAATACTTATATATTACATGTTGGATGCTTTTCAGTGGAGATTATTTCAAGGGCACAAAATACAGCTAACACAGAGGCACATGAACAAACAGCAGAAATGGCCAATGTGGGAATTCTTATACTTCTCAAATAGATAATTTGTCTATGTCAACAACAGTAGATGATGCAATTAGTTTGCTCCCTAAAACAATCCCTTTGTTCTCACTTAGGCAAGCCCTCAGGGCCATGGTTTCCTCAGATGGAGACATGTGGTGAAAGGTTGGCAATGTGCTAATACTACCTGACGGTGGGACCAGATGTGGGTATAAATAGAGAAAAAGCCGAAGTATGTGGTCAATCACATCCTCCTTGAGATGGATGAGGAGATAAAATAATGAGAATGAGCATGCTGTCATCCAGAGACCACAAAGACATGCTGTAAATGCTTCATAGATCATCAATGTAGGATTATCACAGAAAAAAATCATATCTCTTGCCTCTGGCCGCCTTCTCCTTAGTCCCCTGTGTGACATAACAGCTTATCTTTATCAGTTTGCCCCCCCACTGTCTCCTTTAGTTCCCCATTGACACTCTCAGTGCCACCTCTCTGTTTCATCCTGCTGGAGCCCTGCACATCTGAGTGGAATGAATCACTGCAGCACTATTTTAAAGCACAGGCATGCCCATATCTTAGAGTCTGCTCTTCTTTGTAGTGCCAAGGGAGTGCCCAGAGAGTCTCTAAGCACTATGGAGGGCAACCTGCCAGACAAAAGAAAACACTGACCACTCCAGAGTGTAGGACATTCAAAAAACAGAGAGAATTACAAAAGCACTCTTACCCTCTTAACAAAAAATGTTCTGAACTAATGTGAAAATGTCAGTCCTTATTTATTTAGATCCCAATAAAAACTATGCAAATAAGAAAGGGAAAGCAGAAAAAACAGGCTTTCCAGTTAAAAAATGATTAAAGCATGCAAAGAAAAAGACACATGGAAGACATGGTAGACCACCAACCTTTCACCACACTGCCACCATCAGATAAACAGTACTTAAAGCTAACCTGAAAAAATCCACAGGGATTTCTGTCCATCCTTCTACTGTGAGAAGACTTCTCAGTGCTATGGATATGACAGGATGTGTAGCAGCCAAGAAGCCGTTAATGAGAAAAGGAAATAAACAAAAAAGAAGCTGCTGATGTTCACAGAACAATGGACTGACCATTCATGCTCCTGACCTCCAGACATCAACATGTATGAAAGTGTTAGGGATTACCTGAGTCATGAGAAGGCTGAACTTTTTCTCTGCAGATTTCTTTGATAAATTTAAAGCGTGTCTTCTGTAAAAGAACATAAGCTGTAATAAAGGTAAATGGTGGACACACTAAATACTGAAAGATGTGAAATTTTATTTAGTTGTTGATACTTCTTAGTTATATTATTTTAAATATATATTTTCTTTTTTCTTGATGCTCAAAAACTTAATGGCTATTTTGACTGGAAAATAAATAAATGAAGAGTGGTCTCTGACTTGTGTACAGAACTCTATATAGTATCAATCATTAATAATGATTGTAACAAGAGTTACAATTTTTGTGTTATTTAAGGTTCTTTAAAGAACTATGTAACAGGTTCTCAAATAGAACCTTTATGTTTTACAAAATATATGTATTCTTTATTTTGCATGGCCCCAGTTTATTTTATCTTTTTTTATTTTGATACCAATTTTCATGACATTGGCATATGCTTTATGTATGGCACTCCATAAAACGTCTGTAGTAACTGTAATTTTATAAATACCTCAGTATCCACCTTAGTGAATTGGGTGATTTTGAGGGGGACTTATTGCTGACACAAGTTTGCACATGCACATCTTGTATAATTTCCACAGAAAAGCATTGCCAACTGAATGGAATTGCTTTGGAGCAGCTGCACGTAGATCCAATTTGCATCATGCTCAGTGCCAAGCATCAGCTAGAGGGGTGTAAAGCTCCTCAGCATTGAGTGGGGAACAGTGGAACTGCATACTCTGAAGTGATGGAGTACTATTGAACACATTTAGGATGAGTTGGAGTGATGTTTGTGATCCAGACCTAATCATTCAACATCAGTAACTGACCTCAGTAATGCTCATGTAGTTAAATCAAATCCTCACAACAACCTATTCCAACATCCAGCATAAAGCCTCCTCAGAAGAGTAGAGAGTGTAACTCTTTATTTCCAAACTCAGAATTTTTTCATTAATTTATTTACTAAATAAATGCCCTTTATACTATGTTAACATTTAAAGATGATTGGACTAACAGAAATGGTACAAAATTACTAAAATCTGCAAAGAACTATTTAAACATATTTCTTGAAGTTGCTGTCTAAATATAACCATTGCCTGTAGAAAAGCCCAGAAAAGCCCCTTTTAAAAAGAGTGTGCACTGTATTAAGTTCTAAGTTAATGAGTGATATGTTACTTGAGATAACATTGAAAGTCTGAACAATGAGCTTGTTCTTCTTAGACGTTTGCAGCAGTGTCCACTGAAAATGTTTCACTGAAAATGTTCTACTGAAAAAAACAAGCACTGCACTAAGTCTCTCTGAAGAAACTGCAGACAAAAAAAGGCAAATGTAAATTGCATCTATTTCTTATGAAGGGAGTAGATTTATCATTCAGAGCATTATTGGACTATTCTATTAGATAGATGACTTTCACTCTATCATTTGCTGCAAAAAATACCTGTTTCAGTCTCCATCAAAAACTGCTCTCCCAAAAGGCATGAATAAAATATTACATTACTTCATTGCTACAGCGCACCTCTGGAGTCATCTCGCGAATAACAACTTTAATATAGACCAATTTAAATCACATCTGTCTGCTTTAACCGAATATTTGTATGTAACAAGAATCCTCTGGTGTCTAATTCCTACGATGTCCATTCACCTGGTGATAATTATGAACGGTTCAAATGACAGCCAATGTTGTTGTACTGCAGGCCTGTCTCATTACCCACACCTGAAAGCCAAAAGATTGGATCTGTTTGCTCTGCTGATGTTTATGAATGATACCTGAATAAATCCCTGTTCCTGAGGCTTATCATGCTCACTAGTCCTCACTGCTAATACCATAAACAAATATGGATTACAATGACAGAGACTGATCTCCAATCTGAATAACCTTTCCTCCTCCACATTGAGCTCAGCTGTACAATGTAAGATGCATAATTGGTTGAAACATAGAAAGGCGCTAACACAGTACATATACCGGCTGCTTAAAATGCTTGTTACTGTGGGTAGATTATCTAGCACAAGTAGATTACAGAAGTAGAGAACATGATCTAAGTTTATACGTAAAATTTAAGTTGAATCCTAGTGACAGCAATTGGATATTGCATGTGCACCAAACATATATTGGTTATTGAGCAAGAATCCAGATGTTCAGCCATTTGTTCATTTACAAGGCTTGTAATACATCACATTCAAGAACCAGCCAGCTGTTAATACTTGGCAAATGGACCGGACAGCACATGCAGCAATTCATTATCCAAGCACAGTAAATTATATTGTATTCAGACTAAAATGAGCATATAAAAGAAGCTCGTTCATGGAGTGCTGGCTCTGAATGTCCCTGTGGACCTGAAGCTGTGGCTGTGATGGGATGGATGCCTGGAAAATGTATGTGATGGCTGTGTTGTAACAGGCTCTCAACTGGCTCTAAAACTGGCCTGGACTGGCTGTTTACTCTCTAGATAATAGGGTATTTCTCTTTGTCTACGTCTCTCTCTGTCTGTCTCTCTCTATCTCTATCTCTCTCTCTCATACTTCAATCTCAGTAAACATGCTCCAGGAGGGCAAGAGGTGGAATTTCAAATTCCACATCTGTAACACTTTGTCAGTTAGGTCTACCACAGACCAGTGGTGGACAGTAACAAAGTACTTAATTAGTGTATTTTAGCACTTATTTTAAGTATCTGTACTTTATTAAGGTATTTAACTTTCACTTTGCCACATTTCACATTGAAAAATACTGTTCTTCACTCATCATTCCAAAGAGAGAGAAAGCAGGACTTGCTAAAATATCCAAAACAATGTGACGAAGAAGAAAGAAACCAATCTTAGTGATAAACCCCTCCCCTAAATAACAATACAATTATAGCTTATCAGTCATAACTATGCCCAGGCACCTCTGACAAGCTTCCAGATTTTGATAATAGGCTGTAACACTGTGTGGGGTATTTGTAGATGACATACCTAATATGCAAGCATTTCAATGTGGGAGTGATATTGCAGTCACAGATACAAGAGAGGATGTGGATTAAACAGCACTGAAGACTATAATAACTATAACAGCTAGAACACCACACAGTACTTTTGTACTGTAACTCAAGTACAAATGTACATAGAGGACTTCTACTTTTAATGAATTTGATTAATATTTTACAAAATGCTTCACTAGAGTTCACAGTTGGTGCACTTTGTCCATCTTTGGCAATGACCACAATTTCAGTGTGATTCTGTGTTCCTAGCAAAAGAACCCATTGACTCTAAATACATTTATAATAGAAGTTTCAGCACCTGCTCATTGGCTTCTACAATGGGGCTAAAAACGGGTATTCCTTTACCTGTTCAACATCCTGACTAGATAGGGTCACCTCACAACCTCTTACAGGGAAAGCCCAGATTTAAATTTTCCTCTGTCAGAGATTAGTGAGATTTAGTTCAGTCAAAGAACGCTTTCACAGCTTCAGGGTCAGCGACAACAAGAGCACACTATATCTGACAGAATGCCACTACTGGATTGTATCATATTGAATAACAAATGATTTATTCAGCCTGGAACTGACATTCGCTACCTGTGGGGAATAAACGTTCGATTGAATTGCTGGATGTCTTTTCTTTATTACCACTGCCACTCACCTGCAGGATTTCAGCATTGTGTTTGTTGTCCCCTCTCTCTGTTTCAAAGTGGCATCCCTGGGGGTATAAAGCCTCCATTGTAGCCTCTTATTCTCGCTGTGTTGTTCTCCAGGTGGGGACCTATGAAAGGGGGATTCTGCACATGCGCTATCCGGTGTGGCCACGCTACAGTAATTATAATGAGCTTGTGTCTGATAATCGTCACCTGACCGTGGCCACGTTGGAGGAGCGGCCCTTTGTCATCGTGGAGAGCGTGGACCCTGCCACTGGCACTTGTGTGAGAAACACTGTGCCATGCCGCCGTCAAACCAACAGGACAGAAGTGTAAGTCTGCAGTAAAGGAAATGTACTTTCGACATGTAATTAGACTGTGAGTGTTTAACCTTTTGCATGTGACTGTATGTGAGTATATTTGTGTAGGTTATTAAGAAAGATTCAAAATAAAATTCACAGGGACATCATAATTAATCCAGATAAATATGTCCTTAATTTTTATAAATAAACTGTATCCAGACTTAGATGAAAAATAATCAAACAGGTCTTCCTAAACTTCTTTTAAGTTGGAGTGTTAAGGTTTGAAAACATATTGTCTGGTTTTTATGCACAATGATTAATTCTGTTCACTGCTCTTCTTGTAAGAATATATCTTAGCATGACTCAGACAGTGCTGTGAACACTGTGAGAAAGTGGTTCCTCAAGCAGAAAGCACGACAATTTAAAGCATAAAAATACACCATTAATAAGGAAACTCAGTATCATTACTGTGAAGCACCACTGGTACATAGCTCTCCTGGTGCTTTTTTTTTCTGTGGACATTTCCACAGCCTGATTTTGTTGCTACTGTGTATACAAGTGTTACTCTGGGCAAATGTTTCCCATATCAGCAAACAGTTGTTGTCCTGCAACAGTAGCATTAATGAATGTACGTTGCATTTGCATACTTGCATATACACTTAAAATGTATGGTTCTTCATGAGTTCTTTAGCAAAGAAAATTATGCTATATAAAACCGTAAACATTTTAAAAAATCAAAAAATGATTAAAGGGGCCTTTACATTGTGAAAGAGTTCAGATGGCGTATGAGCTGTAGATATAACCTGTTTGAAAAGGGTTCTGTGTAGCACCAAAAAGAGTTATGCCATTGTTATGATGTTAAGCTTGTATCAATAGAAGAACCCCTTTTTCCTTTTCTTTCATACACATGCAATCTGTGACTGCAAACATATATTGCAGGCATTTGTGAGAGGCTGCTTGTGCAGATTTGTGCTGTTCCTGTTTCCTGCCTTTCAGTGAGGCATGCAAAAGTGACTTGAGTACTAATACCTCTTATTTGTGTAATATCTTCAGTCTGTTAAAGGTGAGTGAGTGAATGAGTGAGTGAGTTACTTTTTTTACTTTAACTACAATGTAGATTATGTAGCATAACTATTTTATCTTATGACACAATATGAGTTTTCATGTCGATGTCAATGATCAGAGTAATAAATGGTGCCTTATGTACCTTATGCAGAAAAGCATTGAAAGTGTCTCATGAATGGATTACAGACAGAATGGGCCTAAAGGCTATGCACAATAAACAGTAACCTTTTCAGACACACACACACACACACATATATATATATACATATATATATGGCAAATACACATACACACAAAAAATAACTTTCTAATAAGCAAGACTTTCTAACTTTAGTAATTGGATTGAATGCCAAATATCTTATCCCAGCTGTATAATACAACATTGTAATGTTGCATGTCATTAATACAGGAAATATACAATGCAGTCCATGGGTGTATGGCAGTACTCCATTAAATTAGATTTTAAATAAAATAAAGAACAATTTAAATGTAAGTGTATGTTCATCCTCATTGGATGAACCATGTAGAAATAACATCCCTTTTATTTATAGTTCCCCCAAAAGTAATTGCTAGAAATATTTATGCTAGATGTGGCATTTGCATCTGGAGTTTCTTGACTCTGAAACTGACAACTGGCCGCATTACAGATCTGGCACAACATCATCAGGGAACATAAGCACCATCTGGTCATGTCTATAGGTCACAGACTTCAGTTTTTCAAATAAGTACTAAATATGACAATTTTAAGGCTATAATTGGGATGTAATTACCATATAGGTCAACATAAATATACCCAGTCAAATTCTTCATTTCAAAATCAGTATGCTGGACTATGGAGTCAAAACAA
Organism: Pygocentrus nattereri; assembly: GCF_015220715.1. Taxonomy (NCBI): domain Eukaryota; kingdom Metazoa; phylum Chordata; class Actinopteri; order Characiformes; family Serrasalmidae; genus Pygocentrus; species Pygocentrus nattereri. The sequence continues at coordinate 23,672,719 of NC_051223.1, read as the reverse complement.
CAAAAATTGCAGAAAATGTCCAGCTAGTTCAGGAAATAAAGATATGGTAGAATCCAACGGCTTATTGACAGTGAATATATAACATAATTTTAGGCATTCTACCACTAGCTGATTAAAATAATTTTGCTTAACTTCCAAGAGACTATCCTTTTACTAAATTCTGTGATGCAAGATGTGAAAGTTGTGTTAGAATTATTAAAAAGCCCATATCGTACCATTTTCCTTATGCTTTTTCTCTAAGTATTTTATTTTTCCATCCACTTACAGCATTTCTGTGGCTTTATGTGCAACAAACAGCCATAATTCATTGTTACATGACCATTTTCCAGCCTCTCTCTATCACTAAGAATTAAACAGGCTGATTTTGTTGCTTTCCCTTTAAGACTGATATATATACTGATATACTTCCAGGCCAAATGTTTGTTGGCTTTAAAGTAACAATAAGTAACCACAACCTCTGCAACAATCTATTCTAAAAGTAAAATAAATCGGCAGATGTTACTACAGATGTTACTTTATATTTCATTAGGCTAAAAATAAATAAATAGTAAATGTAGTTTGTACAAACATCTGGACTACAAAGTCAATACTTAGTTAATACTAATAGATTTTCAGTGATGTTTAAAATAGGGCACTGTGAGGGCCATTCCAAAAACAACATCCTAGATGTTGTTTTAATTTTGTGATTTGGTCACAGGTAAGGTTTCCATCTGATGACTCTTCCATGCAGATCAAATTTGTGCAAGCAGTTCTGCAAAGTGAACTGGTGCACCACCACTCCTAACATGAGCAGTTCTTTCTGATCGTTTTCTTGATCTTCCAGATCTCCACTTGACTTGCTTTTTTCCTGTTACACACATTTTGGACAGTGGACATTTGTTTTTTATAGCCTTCCTATGCTTTGTAGGTGTCATTTAGCTTCATTCTCAGATCCTCAGCCAGCTGCTTAGAGAAGCCCATGGTTGCTGAGTGTTAGCACAACTTGAGGAGAGAATTTATTACGCTCTGGAATTGTCATCAGATGACAGCTTAACTCCTAATGACAGTTCTTGTCCTGCCTAACCAGTGCAAATGAGAGAATTAAGGCCTTACGAGTTAATTGAATTCTGAGACTTTACAACTGGAAGGGTTTTTTTTTAGGTCATCAAATATAAAGTAACTATGCATTGCAGAGATATGTGCTGAAGAGGTTGTGTTTCACTTCAAAGATCAACAAAATATATAAATTTTGCATACACCTGCATGTAAATATGTTGGTTTACAACAAATATAGTTTCCATATATGGACAACATGAACTGGAGAGTGAACAATTTTGAAACTTGAACGATGTTTACATACATACATCTTTCTCTTTAAAAAAAAGTGATGAAAAGTAATTTTAATTGTCATGTGTGCTTTTATATTAGGGTGCTGATATGGACTGAAATTGTACGTCCTAGTATATTTGAATGAATATTATTCCAGAAATATACTTGGTAAGAACTTCCCTAAGAATGACTTGGTAGGGAAGCTAGAAAGCTTCCCTTAACATGGAAATGAGCTGAAGTACTATTTAAGCCACTCCAGCTTCTAAACCTGACTCCTCCAGCTGAGCCCTCAAATAAATTCCAACAAATAAATCTCATTTGCATTCACCAGTGTGATTTACAGCCAAGCAAAAACTCATTGGCTTGAAGACCTACTCACCCAAAGCTAATAATTAAGGTTTATCTTACTATAATGCAAGCTTTATTTCAGCCTGCCCTGAGCATAAAACTACAATTAAAGACAGGCAGAGTCATTAGTTTCAATCAGCTCTCATAAAGAAGTCCCCTGCCACTGGCGTATTCCCAGGCATGAACTCAAACATGAAAATAGTTGGTAAAGTTAGCGCTACTCGTTCCCTGTGGGAAACGAGTGTGGGCTCAATGGTTTGTGCAGCAGCACTAGATGGAAGCACACGTTGGGTGAGGAGCACCTCAGGCCCTGAGGGAAGAGATGACAGGCTCATTATGATAGCACACCGAGGGGAGAGCATGTAAATAAATTAGAGAGCGGAGTAATCACCCCTCAGGGAAGATGGGACGGCTGAGATGGGGATGGTGATCAATAACAGTAATGATGACGTTAGTGCCATGGGCTGTCACACACCTTCATGCTAATTGACATTGCAGTTCGGGAAGTTTTGGAATCTCTGGACACAGTTTTTAATTGAATCATAGGCACTGATGGCCTGTGGCAGAGGTGGGTATCTCACTGTTTCCTTCAATAGTCCTCTACCTGTGGAAATCATGCTCAACCTGACAGAAGTATTTGATAACTGGACTTTTCTTTTTTTTACCACCATTCATTATGTGATTATTGTGAGGCTGCACAGTTTATTGTTTGTTGTTATTGCAGTATTGGCCTTTGCAATAATGATACTGCATCTTTTATTATATACTGTAAACATTTTAACCAACCTCAAAACTTACAGAGGAGTTTTCTTCTTAACCACATCAGACTATTTGTAATGCTTGACAAGGTAGAGTGTATTTTAGTTGCAATATCTGGCGATATAACTGCAATATTGTATTTTGTACAATTACACTGTGCAGCCCTGAGCAATGCTTGCCCTTTGTATAGGGAATGTTTGTGTGTATTGACAGTGCAATGAAACCATCTTTGAGGGCAAACTACTTTTTTCAGTATGCAGAACAAGCCATGGCACACTGCCAGTATTTTAACTATGATTGTTTGTTCAACAGTTATTCACTAATGATAACAGGGATCTACAAATCTCAATGCAGTGCGATTGACTTTATATAGGAGCGAAAGCATTGATCATCAGTAAATTCTCCAAGGGCAAAAGGGAGTATGCACATGTCTATATCACTAACAACATCCTGTCAACCCCTAATGGTTCTCTATAATAACCCCACTTTCTCACAGACATATCACAGATACATGCATACATACAAGCCAGGGGCAGGACAGAAAACCTCAAAACAGTTATGACCAGTAGCATCCCTAAAAGAACCATTTATATTTGAATAAATAGCTTGTAGTGAGTCCACAGTGGTTCTGATGTCTTTAGTCTTCCAGAAGCTGTCAGCATTCTCTGTAACTGTCTTATAATAAAAAGACACAAAGAACTTATTGTGTCCTGTTACACCCTTGAAAATTGTTCTTCAATAGTTCTTTAGTTAAGGCAATGGCTATATATGGGCCAAAATACAAAATAAAAATAAAAAAATTAATTATGTATTCACACTTTTGATATTTACAATGATTATCTTATGATCTGTTTAAACTCAAGATATTAATTGAGATCAATAAGGCAAATATGTATAAAATCATCATTTATAGAGTACTTTCTATATACCCTAAATTTCAACTTGTGAAAATAATAATAAATATTGTTTTTTCATAGATTTATCATGAGTTTAATGTTTAAATTAAAAATTATTATTCAATACTGTGCCGCATTCTCATGTAAGTACTGTAACATAAGCCAGAGCCTTATTTTAGTCACAGCAGGAAATGAGACTACATCCCTGTCCCACATGGCCACATGGTGAGCAGTTATATCCCATAGTCATGTACTGCCTAGTGTTTTGGAGTTATGCTCAAAATGAGCTAAAACTGCCGATACAGTCACTACCAAAACATTTGTTACAGTTTAATAGTTTTATGATTTTTTTCATAATTCTTTGACATCCCTTCTTGCTATGAATCTAAGTGTACCTTGTCTTAGTAGTGGGCAATATGTTATTACAGTATTTTATCATTATTATGATTAATTTATGCCACTATGCAGTAGGCACATTGTGAGTATTATCAGTATTTCTAGAATTCTGAACAACTGCATAGATCATAAATAAACATATAGAGATTGATTATAGAATCTGTAAATAATGAAAAACAGTGTATAATAACTGCTTAAACTGTATATTAACAGTCAAGTGACTAATTGAATATCAGCTCATTATGGGGTTATGTTAATAAATTAATTGTTTTAATTAATTAATGTTTAATATGTTTAAACAGCTCTTTTTGGAAATGTAGAATTTGCAATCATAGTCTTGTTTGAATGTGTTTGCTAGTTAATTTTTCAGAAACCTCAGATCATGTTATGTATTATGTATTGTGAAAATTTCCTCAGGTATCATGATGTTATATTTTTCACCATATTGCTCACCCTAATCTTTTCTTTGGGCACGAACTTTGTGACTGGCATCTTCTGAAGGGGTGATCCTGTCATAAAAGGGGAATACCACACTCTGCCCACATTTTGGTAACTGTCCAGAACATGGGTGCTGAAGTTTACTGGAGGGTGTGATTTCAGAACCCTGGAGAGCAGCCAGTGGTTCCTGAGGATGGCGGGCTGACCTGTCATCAGACAATATGAGGACATTGTGTGTGTGTGGCTGCACATATGCCCTTGACTGATTAAACAACTCTGCCGCAATTCACAGCTCACTTAACCTAAAAGCTCTAGCACTGCATGCAGGTGGTGAGATAGGGGAGCAGGGGACAAGCTTGTTTATGTTCTGTCTGAGCTGATTGCACAGAGGGACTCTCATCTTTCCAAACATTTCATTTGTTTTTCTTTGTGGTGGCTGCTGCCTGAACTGCACACCCTGCACTGACTTCCTCTCTCCCCCCACAGCTCATTAGGCAGAGGTCTGAGGGAGGTTAGAGGTGATGCATCATCATCTCTCCCTGAGTTTCTCTGCTGAGTGCTCCCTCCACATAATGGCTAAATGGGGCCCATCACTGGGTATGGATGTTTGTTTCAGGAACTTTTGTTCTGAAGGCCTACAGACAAAAGAAAGCAAGTTCAATTATAGCTGGGGACTAGTCTCTAAGTCAGTTTAGAAAAGGGAGCCAGGTACTGTAGACTGTTTTTTTTCCTCCAGATAAGGTGCTAGAGTCTCTATGTGGGAGTGTAACTTACAGAAATACAGCAGGTGAACTACATGTATTAATCGTAGTAAAATAGTAAGAGTTATATAAACTATTTGTCCATGTGTCCCCTTCTAATTAGTGCATTCAACTAATTTAAGGGTGTTGACAAAGGTGTTCAGTTGAGCACACACAGCTTTTATAATCTCCTTAGAAAAACTTTGCCAATAGAATAGGACACTCTGCACATGTGCCTAAAGTAGACCAATGGAACTGCATTCTGTGGAGGGATGAAGCACCTTCCAGTACCTTTGAGATGAGCTGGAGTGGCATTTGTTATCCTCAATGATGCTCTTGTGTCTGAGTGAAAGCAAATCCTCACAGCAGTGTTCAAACCTCTAGTGTAAAGCCTTCTATACCACTGATTTCAGAACAAATGTTGAATGAGCAGGCATCTACAAACTTTTGGACATTGGTATTAGGGCAGGTTATCTTTAATAGATATAAGAGGACATTAGATTACCAATCGAACAGAATTGGCATCCAGATGACTTCAAATGTAGTAGCTGGTAATGTGGTAGTCTTTTATGTTTTCACCAAGACTTACTCTCTTTGCACAGTGGCAGTTGCTAATCCTCTTAAACCAGCACAAACGGTAATAATAAATAAAATGTCTGGCTGTCAGCTATCCTCAGTCCCCTGCTTAGAATTGTCTTTTCCATACACTCATTTTAATGATTGTCATCACTAAATCTTTCAGAGTGGCTTTCTGAGAGTATGTGGTGATTCTTGAGGATTTTGGGCCAGGCTGTAATACGGTATCTTCCAGAGTGGTAAAACGTATGGTCTCTGTGTTTCTTGTCTCTATTTGCAGCATGTTTGGGCACCCAGAACCTTACACCAAGCTGTGCTGCAAAGGCTTCTGCATTGATATCCTGAAGAAACTCTCACGCACCATCAAGTTCTCCTACGACCTCTACCTGGTCACAAATGGTAAACATGGAAAGCTGGTCCGAGGCATCTGGAATGGGATGATTGGAGAGGTATGAGAGATTCAAGGCTAGACATGTCAACCAGCATGCATACCACAGGCAAACCCTTCATCAGAATTCAACTGAATTAGCATTGAATATGTTATGCTAAAATTAAAATTGCTGTGACAATGACCTCTAGTGGGACTTACTCACACCCTTCTCTCTTTCTTTAACACAAATCTGATGGAAACATCTAACTATTGTGAGATTTGATGTGTTCACAGAGTGAACTGAATTTAAAATGTGATCTCGACAACATTCATCTGGTCAACTCCTGTCGTGTGTAGTGTCACTTGATCCGGCAGTTAAGTGTCTTCCGCATCTGCTGGCGTCTTCATTCCTGTCACCTGCATCTTCGCCCATGTTGATGCTTTTTAAAGAATGCAGACATTCATGACTCATAGCGTTATATGTTTATATACCCGGGGAATTAAATATTTAATGAAGTTGGTTAAATCAGTATTGCATAATTGTTATACAGCATGTCAAATGCTTCCTTCTTACAGTCTGAGGATTCTCCTAAAGCAAAGCAAATTGCACATCATGTTGTTTTCTTATGACACATGCTTAATGCAATTAATACATGCTAAGGAAATAGTTGCCAGTATCTACTAGCTGTTATGTAATATACTTAGGTCACATACCAGACATACAGTATTGTTCAAAAGTCAGAGACAACACTTGATTCATTTAATAATTTTAAGTCAAAATGGCTAGCTTCCCAAACTACAGTTAAAATATGAAAAGGTATAGAGAAAATGGGACTTCTAACATTGGTGCAAACCTGGTAGACCATCAAAACTGTCACCATCAAATGAACAGGAATGAAATGAACAGGAATCAGGTCTGAAAGGAAGCAGAGTGTATTGAAGATTACTTGAATGGTGCAGAAAATTCACTCAGCTTCTAAGACTGAACTTTGTAGGTGTGGAAGAATATGCTGAGAAATTTCAAATGTAGTCATTGAGGATTCTGGGTAATTTCCTGTTAAATATGCCCTTTAGATGTTTCTTTTGTTTCTTTACATTGGAAATCAATAGCTTATACTCAATGGCCTTTTTGACTGGAAATTAAAGAAATAAAAGGCAATCTTTGACTTTTTCACAGGACTGTAAATAACAGTAGGTCATTTTGAAAACCTCAGTCATGAGCAAATCAACCAGCACAGTAATGAACAATGCTGTCATAAAACTCATCATTTTGCTAATTCCCTCCCATTATCCCTAGGTCGTCTACAAGCGTGCAGATATGGCCATTGGCTCACTCACTATTAATGAAGAGCGTTCTGAGATCATTGACTTTTCAGTGCCATTCGTGGAGACTGGGATTAGTGTCATGGTGGCCAGGAGCAATGGCACTGTCTCCCCATCTGCCTTTCTAGGTGAGAAAGTTTAATTTACAATCTTTATTCCTTCTGGCAATCACTCGTTTTTTGCTGCTGAAGTTTACTGCTAATAGAAGTTTTGATCGGCCTGAAGATGGATTAAAATTTCATACTAGCATTGGGTTCTGAATATGTCCAACAGAAAATTGCTCATTTTCCAGGCCCATTTCTTCTTCAGATAAAAAGCTTAACATTAATCAGGCCATTATTCTACCTCTAATGGGGCAGCAAAACATCATGTCTGAGATCTCCTCATCAGTGATTATTAATTGTATTCTTATGAAGGCTGTGAAATGTGCTTTCATATATTGTTTTCTGCTTGCAGAGCCTTACAGTCCAGCAGTGTGGGTCATGATGTTTGTGATGTGTCTGACTGTCGTGGCTGTCACAGTGTTTGTCTTTGAGTACTTCAGCCCTGTCGGGTACAACCGCAGCCTCGTCAGTGCCAAAGGTCAGTCCAGGCCTTTCTCTTTTAAAAGAGATTGTGTTACAAACAGAAATAAGAGAGAAAAAAGCTTAATAAGTCTGTGTAACCTGAGTCATATTCTTTTCCCCTGTTTTTCTGAGTTTAGTTATTATTTATCATTGTAATTTCACTTACATGAATCACTTGGCATGGTTGTTCCAACATATTACACTCAAAGAAACAAATACAGTTTGTGGAAACAGAATTGATCTATCCATGCCAGTAAATGTCCTTCTGTAGCAACTACCAGGTTTGACAAGCTTTACAGAAGGTTGACAAAAATCCCATTTGACATAAAGAAAAATTACAGTGTGCAGCTTTTGTCAAAATACCTACATTTTGAGTAAGTTATGAATTGTATAAAAGGCCACACTATGAGGATGGGGCAGATTTGTTTTTGGTGTGTAATCAAGCTAACATGAGCATGATGTCGAATTAATCATTCAACCTACGTTTTCAATCTACATTTTCAAAAGTTTCAATTAACTCCAAAAACAATATTTCAGCTCAGTAGCTTAACATTAGATTAACTGGAAACTCAATGTTATGTAGCAACTCTAAACAAAGTGCCCTTAAGATTTCTCATTACCTTGTTGGGGATTCTTACCAACATTATGTAAATATATCCAAACTTTTAGGGTGCAAACACTGTCACTGGGGTGATACCACCAAGGGTTGTGACATCTGTCACTATCATTTGCACGCAGACATTACAGTTAGGGAGCAATATTGCAATGTACGATATTTTGTACAAATTTTTTTAGCTGCATTAACAGTCTTGTATACTATGTATATGACTTTATTTTTCTACTGAAAGAAGTTATTAAAATGTACATATATGCACATTCCTCATTTATGGTACACAATTGGACATTAAGGACTATGTTGTACTTTTGAGGTTACTTTTATGCTGTTTGTACCCATTTTCTTACAGTGTAGCAATACATGCTAAAATGCATTTGTGTGTGGAGCAGGGATAGGTCAGTTGACAAATAACAATTGAAAAGTTTGGTTACTACACTGGATAAATCATTAAAACAAATGGTTCATTTGGTTACCATTTAAAATGTGATAAAATTTATGTTGAGTCAATTATCTATAATCAAGGTCTACATTCTAACATCTACACTCCATAGAAGTTATAAAAGAAGTACATTCAACTAGTATTACTGTACTGTCATTTCTTCCACTGAATTATTGGACAATTATTAGACTCACTGAGCACTTTATTGGAACACTTATACACCTGCACAGCTGGGCTGGTTCGAGTATTTCTATAACTGTTAATTTCCTGGGATTTTCACTCACAACAGTCTCTAGATTTTACTCAGAATTGTGCAGTAAAGGAAAAAAAAACATAGAAAGAGCAGCAGTTCTATGGATGGAAACACCTTGTTGGTGTGAGAGGTTGAGAGAGAATGGCCAGACTGATTCGAGCTAACCGAACGTATACAGTGACAGATCTTTACAATTGTGGTGAGCAGAAAAGCATCTCAGAATGCACAAGATGTCCAACCTTGAGGTGGATGGGCTACAACAGCAGAAGACTACATCAGGTTCCACTTCTGGATACTTCTGGGTAATGGTGTGGGGAATTCTTGGCACACTTTTTCCAGGCATACTTTTGTCCTGTTAATATCAATCAACCATGACTTGAATGCCACAGCCTCTTTAAGTATCATTCCTGATCATGTGCTTCTTCTTCTGACCATGTGCTTCATCTTCTAAAGACTACTTACAGCATGATAAACTACTATGTCAAACTGGTTTCATGAACATAACAACAAGTTCAGTGTTCTTCAGTAGCCTTCCCAGTTGTCGATCTAAATCCAGTAGAACACCTTTGGGATGTGGTAGACTGGGAGATTTGCAACATAAAAGTGCACTCAAAAAATCTGCAGCAATTGCTTCAGTCAAGGCAACATTGACCAGAATCTCAATATCTTGTGGAATCCATGTCATGAATAATAATCACCAAGACCATTTTGAGAATAAAAGGAGGCCCTACCCAGCATTAGTATACTGTTACTAATAAAGTGCTTGGTGAGTGTTTAAGAAAAATTAACCAAACCTTTCCTCATCTGTCTTACAGCCCCTGGGGGACCTACCTTCACTATAGGGAAGTCAGTGTGGCTCCTGTGGGGGATTGTCTTCAATAACTCTGTCCCTATAGAAAATCCTAAAGGCACCACAAGCAAGATTATGGTCTTGGTGTGGGCCTTCTTTGCTGTCATCTTCCTAGCCAGCTATACTGCTAATTTAGCTGCCTTCATGATCCAAGAGCAGTATATTGACACAGTCTCTGGACTCAGTGACAAAAAGGTAAGCAAAGCATTAATTTACTGAAGAGTCAAGATTCCATAGCTTAGGATGCTCTCTAAAGTTTATTGTGCCTTTTTGAATTCTGGTTAGGGTGATTACTTTGATACATCATGCATGGTTTCCACAATCTATTCAAATCACAACCACCCACATCACCACATTTGGATAATGCCTCTCAAGATGTGCTTTAGCACCAGTGGTGTTTTAAAAAAATCTTTAAGAAAATCCAAACAGGGAAAAGCTTTGTAAGTAACGAAACACCATAAAATTATGCAAGAAGAAAAGAGAGGGGCCTCCAAGTAATGAAGACAACAGATTCATCGCTCAAAGATACAAAACAGAATAAGCTCTGGGAGGAGGATTAATAGATTTGGCAGCAGTGATACATAGATGTATTAGTGTATGCATATTTTACATGAACCAAGATTGAATGTCAAAATCTATTCTTAAACCCAATACACTGAAAACCCACTGATCCCACACTCCTCACCAGGATTAGAGAGGCTTTGGAGGGAAATGACCAAACTGTCCACTTTAGACACTCACGGAATAGAAATATATCCCTTTACCTTTACGGCTATGAGATATATTGTACTGTGGAAAATATGAAGGATTATCTGCTAGCTATCCAACACCATTTCTCAATGAGGTGTAAAAGAAAATACAAAGCTGACTACAAGTTGTTTGAATGGTACATTAAGGCTCATTTCCTTCACTGGCATCACAAGGTTAGACCAGAGCTGGGGGAATTTGTTTTCTGGCCGGACTGTAAGAGATATGTCCCTGCCATTAAGTCATTGTTTTTACAGTTTGTCAATTTGCACTCTATTGGTAAGGTTAGCTCTACTCTTATGTGGATCAAACATATGAAAAACATAAATGGTGATGCCTGCGGTTATACATCTAACTACATGCTGATCAAAGTTCTTTTTTTGTCTTTTCCAACAGTTCCAAAAGCCACAGGAGCATTACCCGCCTTTTCGCTTCGGCACAGTCCCAAACGGCAGCACTGAGAGAAACATTCGCAGCAATTACCCTGACATGCACACCCACATGATGAAATACAACCAGAAAGGAGTGGAGGAGGCACTCAACAGCCTCAAAACAGGGTGTGTATTGTAGGACATGACCCATATGAAAATTTTGTGACTGGAACTAAAATACCTTTAACCAGTAAAATAGGGCATAATGTCTGACCATAATGTAACATCACATTGTTAAAAATCAAACAGAGTCCAAAAGTTTTACTAAAAGTGCATTGCTCAGTGGTAAGATTGTCATTTGTCAATTCTGGCAAACAGCAGAATACAAATATTGTCTATTAGGGGACATTTTTCAATTATTTTAACCATGGTGGTTCGTTGTGTTAAAATTGAACAGTTTTGTATGGCTGTGCAGTGGGTTTAGCAGTGGGTTTAGATCCTATACATACTGGCATATAAGCATAGATTCACTTATTAGTGGGCTTTTTTTGGATTTTCACCAACCCCGATATTATTTGGGTGTGGGGGGCTGGGATGGCATCAATATCAGACTCTGAGGTTGTTTCCAAACTTCACTGTAGGAAAATCAAAGGCAGCTGGTAATTAATAATGGCATCAACAATCTTGAGCTAGATAAATTAAAAGGACTGCAGTTATTTGTTTGACAAAATGATTTGTAATTATTAAACCATTAGCTTGGGCTTATCAGCAACTGCCATGTCACTGTCCTTGCTGCAGGAAACTGGATGCCTTCATATATGATGCTGCAGTGCTTAATTACATGGCTGGCAAGGACGAGGGCTGCAAGCTGGTGACCATTGGCAGTGGGAAGGTGTTTGCAACTACAGGCTATGGCATAGCTCTACAGAAGGACTCCCGCTGGAAGCGCCCCATAGACCTGGCCCTTCTCCAGTTCCTGGGAGACGGTGAATCGCCATCAGGGGATCAGACCTGGTCCACAATTAATATCCTCCATCACAGCATGTAGACCATAACTATCCTCTCTCTCAGTGTCTCCAAAACTAGGCCACCACACGCATCCAAAGACCTGAGAATTCATAGAGCTCATGAAGTGTGAAATTGAATGCAATGTCCTGTCAAAAGTGTCGTTTTAGCAGAGCATGAAAGCCACAAACCTCATACTATATTACACAGTATGGGTTCTTTGACTTTGAGTTAAATTTTTTTAATACAAACAATAAAAATAAAGGTGCTAAACAGGGTTCTTTGGAGCTACAGAAGAATTACCTTTGGTTTCCTAAAGAACCTTTCAGTAAATTATTATTTAAAGTGCAGTCAACTGAGATGTGTGAGTGTGAAAAGCCTTTTTTAATAAATATGAAAAATCCAAATAATGTTAACGTACATGGGCTAATTACAGTTCTTCCTATAATTATGTATCTGTAAGTCAAAGATCATTTAGGACCCTTTATTTTTAAGGATGTACATTGTAAATATGAAGAAAAGTACAAATAAAAAGTACTTGAAAGAAATAGGTTTTGGATATTATAGATGTCAAACAAGAACAAAATTCAGGAGAAAGAAAAT